>NC_137776.1:61979799-62029454 GCF_963455305.1 Plecotus auritus | reverse complement strand
TTTTTTCATGGAGTTTACTGTTCTGAAGCATGAATGAGTACTATGCCTCTTTCTGAACCAGGAAAATGGTTCTTGCCGTGGAAAATAATGAACACGCCTACTGACCTTGAGAATGTTTGCTCTGTGTATGCATTCCACTTGAAGTAAAATGCTCCTGGCCTTGGGTATCAGAGTTGAGAAACACAGGCACACTGTGCTCTTAGAGTACAGCTGATTTAGCACTGACACTTCCCTATTTGCCCAGCCAAAGCTCTTGCACAAATCACACTCCTCTGTAAAGGGGCAGGGAAAAAACTGCTTCATCCAGTTTTTCTGCCTCAGGGCTGAATCAGATACACCTCAGCTTCAACTGTAAATCTCTCCCAGGATGTGAACTCCTAACCGGGACATCAGCAACCTTGTCTAGGACAAGTACGTTTCAAGGAGTGGCAGCTTGAGACAAATATTCTGTCCCATTTACAAAAAAAGCCTAATGAAATAAGTACGTCATGTAATTTATTTAGAAAGGGATTCCTTTCCAGGTTATATTTCCAGTTTTGTCTGGTTAGGAAATGTGATGGGTAAGAAGGTGCAAAAGCTGCTGAAGTAATAATGAGTGTTATCTTTTCTAATTGACCTCTATAAGTGCCTGGTTTTGAAATAAACTGGAAATGAAGATTGTATGTGTCTATAAACATGTTCTAGTCTTTGGGTTAGTGCATTTTTAATACCAATATGGCAGTTACCAAAATCATAATTCATTATAACCGGTAGAAAAATTATTTGATTATAATCTAAGTATCATTTATTAACAACTTTCATCATTGTTAATTCTCCTGGAAAGACAATGACCAGCTCAGCTGTGGTTTTCATCTCAAATGCACATAACCATCCTAACTAAAAGAAAGAATATTTTGTTTTTAGACTTTGAAAGGAATTTAAATAGTTGCTATGGCAAATTGAGGACAAACAGTAAGAAGACATATCCATATAATCTTATAAACACTGAAGATCCCTACCAAACTGACATCAATTACAAATAAGATCTATAAAGAGGTTTTATAAAGTATTTCACAGGAGAATTATGACAAGCACTCCACATGAGCAAGGAGAACAAATCGTCCCAGTCAACTCAAATGTTTTCCTGATTTTATGGTGGGTCAGTTAATCTCCTAAGGACACTTAGGAAGTATTATTCTCTCCCACTGTAGCAAAAAAAAAAAGGGACAACTTCAATGGCAAGCTAAGAAGTTTTCAATTATACTCCGTGTGTAGCAAAGATCCATGGAAACTCAGTGTGTAGTAAATGTCCATTGAAACAATGATATATAAATCTAATTTGATAAGAGTGAAAAAGTAAATTGAAAGAAAAAGAATATAGAACAAGGTCATTCCTGAGATGAATGGGAATGTCACTGGACTAGTCTTCTATGTCTCTACTCCCAACATGCCTATCCGGGGTCTAACATGTATTCTGGAGACAACAAGCATATAGAGTGACCTCAAGAAGGTGTGAAGTCAGGCTTTAGAGGGCCTTTGAAGGACATGCTGACTTACCTAGAGGACCAGGTTGTCTCCTGTGAGTTTAACAGTGACACTTATTCTTCTGTCTCTGATGCCTAAGCCAGCATTGCCCTCAGTGATCGCATTGTCAAGCACATTTACTGGTATGACAATAAATCTGGCTATATAACCACACACACACACACACACACACACACACACACACACACAAATATATAGAAGGCAGGAAGATCATTTAGAAAATAGCGAAATAGCATCCATTTTAATTAAGAATGCACCAAGAGAGGTGGAAAGGGTGATGGAAGAGAGGCAGTGAAAGTACACTTGAGAACATCACAAGTGATTGCGTATTGGAACTAAGTGAGTCAAGAATGTGAAGAGGTTTGGGGAGATGGTTAGAGGAGAAATCACATTTTTGTTTGGAAAATGTTGCACTTAGAGACTTGCAGAAGGCAGGTGACAATATAAAGCAGAATCTCCAGTAAAATATAAAGTGTGTGGCAATAGCATTACTCATTATCCATTTGGAAGTAAGAGTTGAGTGTGCCTGATATTGCCAATATGGAGAAGTAGGGAGACTGATGATGACCAAGGACTGCCCCCTTGGAAACCTTCTACTTTTAGAAGGTTAGAAGCAGAGAATGAATAAAGTAGGATGGTTTACATGTGAATGAAAACCTAGAATAGTATCATATAAAACTTTATTTGCAAAAGCCTAAGGAATTGTTGAATAATGAGGTATTGGGGCTTGTAGATTTCAAGAAGGGCGTGAGAACAAAAGGCAAAGTAGCTTAAAACAGTTTACTTAAAGGATTTGGGGGGAATCTTCCACATCCCATCCTATAAGCTGAGTGAAGTCCATTGAAACAAAAGTTAAAGGTGCCAGTGTCCTGGCAGATACACTAAACATGGCATTGAGGACAAAAATAAAGGAGGGAGCGATGAACACTTATTTCTCACAACCAAGAATGAGTGGGGAAAGAATAAGACAAATTTCAAGAGTGTAAAACTGAGGTTGAGACGGAATATCTAAAGTGATCTACAGAGAAAGCCGAGCTGGGGAACGCACGCGTGTAGGCTGGAGAGCTGCAATAGTGAGGTTTAGAGCATGCCCTGTGGAGACAGGAATAGTATGAACCATCAATTGCACTTTCATATCGCTATGTCTTCCCTCCATTAGGAAGGTATCCCCTGTCCCCCATGTGATTCCTTCCTTTATTTAAAATTCTGATTGGCTTTCAAAATAATTGGGTAATTGATATCCTGGATAAAAAGTTAACCCTCTGAAATTTATGCTCTGCAACTATATAATAACTCTTTCTTCTACAAATTAAGAAATTAAAGATGCTAACCAGTTGCTACATTTAAAGAAAAATCTTAAGTCTTCGTTTCTTACTTTCATTAGTCCTGATACCAGTGTATCAGGAAAATCAGTGCTGACTCCTTAGAGAACAAGAGCCTTGGCAAATTACATTTGGCCCCTTCAAATTGCTTCTATCATGTCTAACTCTATTTAGTACAATATATACCATTGTTTTCTTGGCCTAAATTGTCACATCCTGTTGCTCTGCATGAGTGTAAGTGCCAAGTTACACCCTGAAGAGGGATGTTTTCCAATGGTGGGTCTCTGGCACAGTTTCTTAGTAAGAACCTTAGTTCCAGATGAAAGATTTAGGAAGTAAAACAAGCAAATTGCCAAGGAGAACATACTAAGTGAAACATGGAATTGAGGTGGATTTTGAAGTCCTGGCACATGATTATTAACGTGTGTGGTATTAAATCTTTCTCTGGCTATGTACAATAAAATCACTTTAGCCAGAATTCAAATAGTTAATATTAAAAAGACACCAAATGTTTAGTTAAGAGTGTATCTTATAATCTACCTGATGAAAATAGTAAAACAATATTTCATTAACATACAAAAAATGAAATCTTGGCTGGAATTTTTTTATTTTTATTGAAATTACATTGGTGAATAAAATTATATAGGTTTCAGGTGTCTAATTCTATAATATATTATCTGTATATTGTATTGTGTGTTCAACACCCAAAGACAAATCTCCCTCCATCACCATTACCTTTAATCTCTCTGCCTCCCCCCACCATGGTCACTAACTGGAATTTTTTGAAGAAAAATTTATCTCCAGGAAACCTAATTGGAAAGCACAGAAACTATCTAAATCCCCAAGATAATCAGGGCTTTCCAACATCTCTTTTCTCAAAGAAATCTACTCCTGGAATTATTACAAGGTCCAGAATGGAGATAATGGTATAACAGTTCAAAGTCACCATATGTGTGCTATATTCATACTAGGAAGGTAGAAAGGAATGTGGAAGAATGATCTGACTCGGTCCTACATTCATGGATAGTTAAACATACCATCAAGAAAAGACCTCTCCTCTCCTCTCTCCTCCCCTTTCCTTCTTTCCTCCTCCTCCTCTTCCTCATCCTCTTAATTCTCCTCCCCTCCTCCTCCTCCTTCTCAAGGATGGTCCACTCTAGTGTTTTATTAGCACAATATTTAAATTCTTTCAAACTTAATAAAAATTATCCACACTAATATTTGGTTTTATAAGTAAATCTATAAAGTGAGAATTATTTACATCTTTACCTTTAAAACATAAAACCGCCTGGACAGTGTGGCTCAACACAGCCCCAAAAGGTCACCAGTTCGATCCCTGTTCAAGGTACATGCATGGGTTTTGGGCTCAAATCCCCTGCAGGCAGCTAATCTCTCTCTCTATCTCTCTCTCTCTCTCTCTCTCTCTCTCTCTCTCTCTCTCTCTCTCTCTCTCTCTCTTTCTCTCTCTCTCTCTCTCTCATCAATAAAAACATATCAAAAAGAAAATATTAAAAATAAAACTTCTTCCTAGCTAAATAGCCAAACATCTTTCATCTTTTCACCTCTTTGGAGAGTTTATTTCCTTTCCTTGTAATGATTTTTATTGTTTTCCTCTAAGCTAGCATTATTTTAGCCACATATCTTTATTAAGCTGATAAGAATAGATACTACACACAATCTTAGCCAATAGGCTGAGAAGCAATCTCTCACATACCTTTAAAAGTATACATATTCAAGATAAAATTTGAATCAATGTGAGAAGCATTACACATTTTTGAGAGCTTCCTCAGGATTGTGGTGATTTTCACTAAACCTATATAGCCTACTGGTGTCTGTTCACTAACACTAAGAATAAAACAGAAGCAGAGGCTGACCCAAGGACAAGGCTGTTTTTCCACTAAGTAGAATACAAATATTCCAGAAGTATAACAAGCTAACAGTGAAAGTTCATAGATTCCCAAGTAATGGGAAAATTATAGCTTTTACTTCCTTGAAACGTGGCAGATGTCCCTCGTAGCACCCAAAATCTGTTTTTATTTTTTCCTTTTATAATAACAAGAATACACCTGGATAAGTGATTAGATTATGTTTCCAGCCCCACTTGAAGTGGATGTGGTTATAGGACTTAGGTCTCTCCACAGAAATGTTTGAAAGACATACCTCCTATTTCTGGATTTGAGCTAGAAAGAATGGGTATGCCTGTTTTGTGCTGTCTTTCACCCTCTACCTGCTAAATGCAAATGGCAATGAGGCCCTAGAACAGTGGATATATTTTGCCCACCTGGAGACATCAAACAATGGCTTGAGACATTTTCATTGGGCAAGAGGAGGGAGGGAGTGCTGCTGCTGCCTTCTAGTGATTGAAGGCCAGGGATGCTGCTAAGCTTCCTACAGTGCACAGGATAACCCGCCTGCCCCCCAAACACTGTCAATAGTGTCAAGGTTGAGGAACTGTACTGTAGTGGATGTCAGAGCTAGAATATTGTATGAACCCAGGTCCTTGGATGACTGAGTAGAGAAGAGCAACACTGCCTGCTGAACACTACCCAGTACCACTACCAGAACTAGTTATAAAGATATACTGTGTTGAATCTAAGACATTTTGAGACCGTTTGTTACCACAAACCAGTTCATCCTAACAAGGAAGCTGGATAATATATAATTTTAATATGTAAATGATCTTGAGCTCCTACTCTTATGGGTCTCTATCAATCTTTTCCTTGTTCCTTTTTTGGTTCCTTCATAGGTATATTGGCATTTTTACATTCTTTTATGTTGTTGTGTGTTTACTTGTACAGGATGTGCTTATTGTTTGTTTTTGGTTTTGTTTGGGTGCATTGATCCTCCTGAAACAAAATCCCTATGGGGACAGGTGACAGGCCTCTCTCACAGATACATATACATCTTTGTATTGTGCCTGGTATGGAGTTTGACATTAATATTTGTTAATGACATAAATTGCAGAAAATGATATGAAGAAAGGAACACAGGCTGCAAAGTTGATCTTAGATAAATTGTTTCTAGTAAATTAGCTGAAAACGATCAAGGGTTCATCTCCTAACCACACAAAACTATGAAGAAATGAGACATTCTAGAATTTTGCTTGGAAGCAACATTATAGTCACCAGATAGTAATCCTTAGGAGTACTTTCTTGTTTTTGAAAAATCAGACACTAAGTAATGAGATCAGGAAAGTATCAGTTGCCTCCCATTTTTTAAAATTTATCTTTATTGTTGAAAGTATTACAGATGTAATGTGTCCCATTGACGCATTCCACCCCACTCCCTTCCCCACTGCCAGGCCTTCACCACACTATTGTCTGTGTCCATGGGTTATGCATATATGCATACAAATTATTTGGTTAATCTCTTACCTCCCCCCTTCCCTCTGAGATCTGTCAGTCTGTTCCATGCATCCTTGTCTCTGGATCTATTTTGTTAGTCAGTTTATTTTGTTCATTAGATTCCACATATAAGTGAGATCATGTGACACTTGTCTTTCTCTGACTGGCTTATTTCTTTTTTTTTCTTTATTAAGGTATTACATATGTGTCCTTATCCCCCCACTCATGCCCTCACCCCCCTGGTGTCTATGTCCATTGGTTAGGCTTATATGCATGCATACAAGTACTGTGGTTGATCTCCCCTCTTATCCCCACCCTCCCCTACCTTCCCTCTGAGGTTTGACAGTCTGATCGATGCTTTTCGGTCTCTGAATCTGTTTTTGTTCATCAGTTTATGTTGCTCATTATATTCCACAAATGAGTGAGATCATGTGATATTTATCTTTCTCTGACTGGCTTATTTGGCTTATAATAATACCCTCCTACTTTAAGGAGATATATTGCAAGCTCTTACAAATGCAATTGTAATCCTGAACAATACCAACTATTCTTGACTCCTTCAAATTATGAAGCAAGTCTAAAAAGGAATGTAATTGTCCATAATCAATATCTTTTTCTAGATCTAAGCAAGGACTTTCACCTGTGGGAAAAAAAGGAGGGAAATTATATTTATAAGTCACTTTCAGAAGACCTTTAAATGCAATTAAGGACCACACCTATGACTGGTGATTGATAGCGGGCGCAATGTGCAGTTAACTGAGATAAAACAAACACCTCAACCGGCACTGTGTACACAAGAGCCTTTGGTGAATGGAGTAGTGTGTTTAGACAATGATTGCTGGAGAACAGTATACCCATAGTTAGCTCATTCCTGAGCAGGATAAGCTATCGAGTGTTTCAGATTTGGAAAAAGTAATTTTGTTGTTGTTCCTTGCTAACATGGAATCCTAACTTCATGTAACTTAGTGGTTTTTATTCTTTCTCTGGGCCTACATTCCAATACCAAAATGAGACATTGAAATATATAAGGTCGCCTAAAGAATATCAGTAGGCATAGGAAATTTGAATAATCTTGAGAACTGAAGAGAAGCCACACTGCAGTCCTTTGCTTGTCACGCAAGATCTTCTATAGTCAGAATCCAACCTACCGTGGCTGAATTAGCCTCACAAAATTTTTCACCATAATTGCACTCCTTTCTTCATTGTCCTCAATCACACCTTACAATGTCATTTGCACAGGTCATTCTAGAATAGAAAGACAACTCTTTTCTACTTCACCTATTGAGAATTCGCAGTCCTACCTCCTCATGCCAATGAAATCTCCATCATAGCCGGAAGCTCTCTCTCTCTCTCCATTCCCTGAATTTCCATAGCAATTAAACATGCTTTACTTTGTCACATTTCTTGCATTGTTGTTTTAAGAAGTGCTATATTAAATAGTACTCTAAAATGCTTCTTTATTTAGCTTTTCATGGTGTATGTTTGTCTCCCCAATTACTTTAATAAGTTGTGAGAGAGCAAATTCTATTTACTAATGTTGTCTATGTAGCCTGTACATATAATGAGTACTCAGTAAGTATTTAAAGAATTTATTGGGATTAAAACATTAAAAAATAGAAGATTTCAAAAAGGTTTTCTTGGAATTGTTTTAGTTTAAGAATAACACAATTTCCCTGGCTGGTGTGCCTCAATTGGTTGAGTGTCAATTAAGGTACACCAGCCAGGGAAATTGTGTTATTTTTAAACTAAATTGTGCATTAAAATGGCAAGGTTTTGATTCCCTGTCAGGGCATATACCCAGGTTTCAGGTTGAATCCTCAATAAGGGCGCATGCAGGAGGCAACCGATTGATGTCTCCCTCTCTCACATCGATGTTTCTCTCTCTCTCCCTTCCTCTTTAAAATAATAATAATAAAAGAATAGGACTGTGAGTACTATTACTATTGCTGCAATTCTATTATGTTAATGCTATTGGTATACTAATTTCATTGATGTAAATTATACATCAAAAGGGTTGTTCTGACCAAAAGTAGATAATTTGGTGTGGCTTCCATTGTGTTTGTTTAACCAACTTGGTGCGATGCCCAGTGGAACAACCAGGGGGATGTGGAGCCTTCATACCTGTTTCCTGAAGCTGGTGCAGCTATAACCTTTGTTTCTAAGTGCTTCCTCAACTGCAAGGGTTGGACTGCATTTTCTCCAGAGCTTCAATGTTTTCTTAAGCTAAAGTCCCTTTTACACACAGAAGTCTTCTCATACTTTATATGAGCCATAAAGTATTCTGAGCTATGGCCCTTATAAGCAAAAAGTAATTTAAGCCCAACAAGTGTGGCTCAATGGATTGAGCATCATTGCCTTGTACACCAGGAGGTCATGGGTCAATTCCCCAACAGGGCACATGCCCTGGTTGCGGGCTCAATCCCCTGTAGGGGAGTGCAGGAGGCAGCTGATTGATATCCCACTGATGTTTCTATCTCTCTCCCTCTCCCTTCCTTTCTCTCTAAAAATCAATTAAAACATTTTTTAAATTAAGATTTTCTTGAAGATATTTAAATTATAAAGAAAAATTATATCCAAGTTCTCATGCTGATGACCTACACTTAACTCTCAGTTTCAGGTTAGACCATTGTATAATATATACTTGATCTTCTAATATTCTCAGAGAAACTCCTTAATAAAGTACTGAGGAAAATATAGTACTATACTAGTGACCCGGTGCATGAAATTTGTGCACATTAAAAGGGGATTAATTAGAGGAAATAATTTAATATTGCTACTTGCCCTTTCTCTATAATAGAAGTGTCAGAGATGAAAGAAAATTAGTAAAATGTATAAGAAAACATTCCTCCTGTCAGAGTCTGGGGCTCACCATGGGACCCAGAGTCAAGTCCCCGCCCACCCACATGCACCTCAAAATCGCATGAGACCCAGATCCGGTCGCCCCCCCTCCCCATTGGGCTAGATCCAGACCTGGCCAGTCCCACCCTTGTCAAGCCCCGCTGGGTGGGGGCACGCAACCTCAGGTCCCCTGGCCCGGTGCTGGGGCCGGGGGCATGGCCTGAGGTCCCCTGTCAAGCCCCGCCAGGTGGGAGGCACGGCTTGAGGTACCCCGGCCTGGCGCTGGGGCGGGGGGAGAGCCTGAGGTCCCCTAGCCCAGCACCAGGATGGGAAGTGCATCTTGAGGTCCTCATCAAGCCCTGCCAGGTGGGGGACATGGCCTGAGGTCCCCTGTCAAGCCCCATGGCGGCAGGGGAGGGCGTAGCCTCAGGTCCCTGCTGATTGCTCGTTAAGGCTCCGAATGGGAACTTGGCCTCAGCTGTGGGTGCAGCCATCTTTGTGATGGAGTGATGGTCAATTAGCATATTCCCTCTTTAAGATAGGACTAGCACTATCATTTAATATTTATATTTTTCCATCTCAGCACATATCAAGCATTATAAATCTATGATTTGCAGTCAGGAGCTAATACTAAGAAAAAATTCTTAATAAGTACTTCCAACCCACAATGAATATAACTCATTGTAGAATGCATCCATTTCAAAACATGCTTATTTGGGGCCTTCCCATAGTCAGCTTGTTTTAAAGAAAGTTTGCCAGCTTTTCTTGTCTGATGATGGGAGTTTACCTACTTATGAGTCTAGGAGCCCTCACTGAATTGTGACTACACAAATGTAAATCACATAATCCTTCTCAAGAGCTCAGAAATGTCGAGGGTAGGACAATATTATATTAATAACACAGCAGGCCCTCTGCCTTACCCCACCCTCACTGCAAGCTGTCCAGAGAACCTGACTGTTCAAACAGTACAAGAGTAGATTGGCAATTTCTAAAGAAAGGGAAGTTGAGGATTAGTACAGGTCTGGCTATTGCGTAATTTTTACATCAGAGAAAGCAAATTTCCATGTTTTCAAAGTAAACTACAGGAGCTACCGTTGGCCTCCCGATCTGTTCCACATACCGGCTGATGATGTGTGGAGACAGTGGTGCACCTGAGGCCACATGATGCTTCAAGGAGACCAGTTTTATCCTTTAAGGAGAATATAAATGAGCTTGAGGCCATCACTGTCATTAAGACCAGAATTCCCTCCTGTAGAAAGAACACATGGAGCTGCACTTCTCTTTTTTCTTATGTACAAACTTTCTTTATATTTACCCCCAAACTGCATTACATCTCATATAAAAAAGATGGGTTAATTTAAATGAAATCATTTCAAGGCTGAAAAATCAGAGGAAGGCTGGATTGGGTGAATCTAGAGAGTTGCAACTCATCTTTGGTAAATCAGAGAATTACACTCTGAAAGTTATCCATCAGTGTAGAGATTATGACTCTCTGAGCCCATGTGTGTAGTAATAGAAGAAAAAGAACAAAGTAAATCTTACATGTCAGGCATCCCACACCAGGTCTACAAACTGGGAAGTGACTGTAGACCCCATTAGTGAGTAAGCAGCTCCCTTTAAACATTCTACACCTTCTCCTAAAGCCACACAAATGTCAAAATTCCATTATAGTAGGATGGGTTAATTTCCAAACTTTTTCAAGGCACAATACTTTTGGAATTCTGATAAAACTGCAACCATCTCTTATCAGAAAAATTATTAAATTTGCACACACACCATTCTTGAATACATTTCCAGTAATTCAGAAAACCCCTGAAATTCCACACATGGATATGTTGGTGCTTGAAACCCGGTCCAGAACCAGTGCCTTACAGGGTGATGGAAGTGGAAAATGAAGGGCCACAATAGGACTACTGATCATAAACAGAATAAATTATTCTCTTGAAAGAAATCAAAGTCTTCAGAGCCTCTTAAATTTTCTGCATTTCCCGCTTTCTCTCTTTAGCTTCCTCATTCCTTGAAGTGAAGGTCAAAGACTCCGATACTGAACTTTCCAGGAATTACCTGGAGAAACCTCTGCACCTTTTATCTGCCAGAGGGGGTCACTATGCAGCTAATTGCTCATTTACAAAAATAAAGCAAACCTTTGTTCTTTTCTGTAACTGTGCCCAGAAGAATTACGTTAAAATGCATTTTCCACAGTATAAAGTGTGTCCTAACAAAACACAGTAAACTCAACAGCAATGTGATTACTGTGCTTGTAAAACAGTTGGTGTTTTAGCAATATGCCCTTAAAAAAAAGTATGCTTGGAAAAATGGATTCTGTTTCAACAGTTAAAAGGACATAATTATTTTCTGCTGCATAACAATTTTTAAATGTTAATGAGTTAAAATACAGCACCAAAACAGCTCCCAGGCAGTAATACAGAGTATCATTTGGCTGTCTGGTTCTCTTCCTTTGTTTTTCCTTCAATGGTCAAATAATAACAACCAGAAAAGACCACAGGTATCAAGCAATTACATCATAACCATCACATGGGAAAGCTTGCCCTTCATAAACTGTCTCTGGATTTACATAGAATAGGATCTCCTACCCATGGTCTTATAGACATGTTGGGCCTGATGAATCCTTGCTGCAGTGGCTGCACTGTGAAATATTGAATGTTTAGCAGCATCCCTGGCCTCTTATGCCTTAGAGACAAACAACACCTTCAGCCCCAAGCCACTACAAAATGTCTCCAGATACTGCAAAATGTCTGCTGGGGGTGGGGGTGGGGAGGGGTAAAATTGTTCCCAGTTGAGAATCACTGATATAGGTCATGGTTATAGGAAAGGAATCGCTGGTAGGGCAAAATGTGCCATATCACTGTGTGTAAAATCCACCTACTCGATGGGGCTAATTTTTTGGAATTACATTTATTAATGTTGTGAGCAGTGTCAACGGTATGACTCAATCTGTTAAAAGAGTTACCTGGTTTATCAAGTAAAAAGTAATGCATTTTCAACCTCAATGATTTCATATAGCAAATAAAGAAAACCCTAACATCTCATGAAATGCTTCCATTCATTTGTTCAACAAGTGTCTATTAAGAGCCTGGATTATGTCAGATACTGCGTTAGAAACTGGGTTCCAGAGTAAAAAAATGACAGAAACATCCAATGCCAATTGGAAAGTCAGATAAGAAAACAGGCAACTGTAGTATACAATAAGTGCTAACATGGGGAAAGCAGCTGGGACACCTTAACTAGAGGGATTTAAAAAGATTCCTGCAAGACATTAGGTCTAAGCTAAGCAAAGACAATGAGCATATGACTAAGAAGCTGGAACAGCACGAGAGGTGGCCCTGAGAAGTGATAAGGCACGAGTGTTCAAGGAAATAGTACTGTTACAAAACGGTTAGAGTATAGTAAATGAGGGAGATGTAAAGAAGTAAGAATAGACAGGAGGGGCTAAATCATAAAGGAACCATGGTAAGGAATTTGAGGCTATTGCAAAGCATTGGGAATTCACTGAGTGATTTCAAGGGGGGAAGCAGAATTATTAGATTTTTTCAGAGATCACTCTAGCTACAATAGTTGTATTAGTCAGGGTTCTCCAAAGAAACAGAACCAATAGGAGATACATATTGGTATCATTAGTCATAAATCAGATAATGACTTTTCTGTCAACGATTGTCTGCATATACAACAGTGGTTCATAAGATTATAAGAAAGCTAAATTTCCTGTAATAAATTAAAAGATATGTAGCTGAGGGGAGAAACCAAGATGGCGGCATAGGTAAGCACCTAAACTGCTGCCTCGCACAACAATTTCAAAACTACAACTAAAAGACAGAACAGACACCATCCAGAACCACAGGAAAGCTGGCTGAGTGAAAATTCTACAACTAGAAGGAAAGAGAAAAGCTCACAGAGAATTGGAGGTACTGCAAAGGGTCTTTGTGCGTGCAGAGAGGAAGGGCGGCTGAGAGCCTGGCTGATTTTCTCTGGCGGAAGGGGGAAGGAAGCCCCCGACCGCACTGAACCCCAGTCCTGGGTGAAACCCCGTGGACCCAAGCTCATACAGGGGGAGTCTGGACTGTCAGGTAGAGAGAAAGGCACCCGGAGACTCGGAGACCCGGGGGAGACCCGGGAGAGCCCCAGTGGCAGGGGTCTGGAGGCGCTCACACCAGTGTGCACAAAGGCTGCGGAGGTTGCTACAGGCTTTCCCTAGCAGAAGGGAGTCAGAAGCTCCTGACTGCACTGAACCCCAGTTCTGACTGTACTGAGCCCCAGTTCCAGGTGAACCCCTGGGGACCCACGCTCTTACGGGGGGTGGGAATCTGGACTCTCGGGCAGAGACTCGGGAGCCGGGGAAGGCAGAGGTCTGCAGGCGCATGCATGCCAGTGCGCACAAAGGCTTCGGAGGTTGCCACAGGCTTTCCCTAGTGGAAGGGAGTCAGAAGCTCCTGACTGCACTGAACCCCAGTTCTGACTGTACTGAGCCCCAGTTCCAGGCGAGCCCCTGGGGACCCACACTCTTGTGGGGGGAATCTGGACTCTCGGGCAGAGACTCGGGAGCCGGGGAAGGCAGAGGTCTAAAGGCACGTGCATGCAAGGGCAAGGCAGACTGGAAGCCAAGACTGTCTGCTCCGCCCTGAGACTCCACCCCATCCAAGCTGAGAACAGAGGCTATTGCAATTTGGCAAGTCTAATCCTATAAGGCTGTCTCCAGCACCAAACTTCTCCAAGCATAGACACAGCTGATCCTCACAGCCAGCTGGCCTGGAGGTCAATTCCTCCCAGTGATACCAACAACAATCAAGACTTAACTACAACAAGGCTGTACACACAGTCCACAAAGGGGTGCACCAAGAGTGTCCACCTCAGGTTAACTGGGGAGGCCGACCCACTGGGCCACATAGGAAACCTAGCACACAAATCTACCCTACCAACTCAGGGAATCAGTGAAAATGTGGCGTCAAAGAAACAGATCACAAACTAAAGAAATGGAGGAAAACAAACGACTGGATATAGAATTCAAAACCACTGTTATAATGCTTTTCAAGAATATCCTAGAAAAGGCCAATAAATATAACGAGACCCTCGAAGATATGAAAAAGGACCAACTAGAAATTAAACATACACTGACTGAAATAAAAAATATTATACAGAGACCCAACAACAGACTAGAGGAACACAAGAATCAAGTCAAAGAATTGAAATACAAAGAAGCAAAAAACACTCAACTGGAAAAGCAAAAAGCAAAAAAAAAAATCCAAAAAGTTGAAGATAGTGTAAGAAGACTCTGGGACAACTTCAAGTGTACCAACATCAGAATTATGGGGGTGCCAGAAGAAGAGAGAGAGCAAGATACTGAAAACCTATTTGAAGAAATAATGACCGAAAACTTCCCCCACCTGGTGAAAGAAATAGACTTATAAGTCCAGGAAGCACACAGAACCCCAAACAATAGGAATCCAAAGAGGACCACACCAAGACACATCATAATTAAAATGCCAAGAACAAAAGACAAAGAGAGAATATTAAAAGCAGCAAGAGAAAAACAGTTAATTACCTACAAGGGAGCACCCATACGACTGTCAGCTGATTTCTCAACAAAAACTATGCAGGCCAGACGGGAGTGGCAAGAAATTTTCAATGTGATGAATAGCAAGAACCTACAACCAAGATTACTCTACCCAGCAAAGCTATCATTCAGAATTGAAGGGCAGATAAAGAGCTTCACAGATAAGAAAAAGCTAAAGGAGTTCATCACCACCAAACCAGTATTATATGAAATGCTGAAAGGTATTCTTAAAGAAGAGGAAGAAGAAGAAAAAAGTAAAGATAAAAATTATGAACAACAAATACATATCTATCAACAAGTGAACCTAAAAATCAAGTGAATTAAAAACCTGAGGAACAGAGTAATCTGGTGAATATAATAGAATCAGGGGCATAGAAAGGGAGCGGACTGATAATTCTCAGGGGGAAAGGGGTATGGGGGGGGTTCAGGAAGAGACTGGACAAAAATCATACATCTATGGATGAGGACAGTGTGGGGGAGGTAAGGGCAGAAGGTGGGGTGGGAACCGGGTGGAGGGGAGCTATGGGGGGGAAAAAGGAGAAACAATTGTAATAATCTGAATAAAGATTTATTTTAAAAAATTAAATAAATAAATAAAGTTACATACATAAAAAAAATTTTTTTTAAATAAAAGATGTGTAGCTGACGAGGAATTTTTTTCTCTAATGGGAGCAATATCTGTGGGGCTTTGCAACAGATACCCTCTCACTTCCAACACCTCAATTTTGAGTGTACAGATTACATCCCAATCAGTCAGACACTGACCTGTTCCAGCACAGAGGAGCCTGTCTTCAGCACTATGTATTCAGAGGGCACTACAACCCTCCCAGATCTAAGTTGATGGTCTTCAGAGTACATTGCTGTAAATTTTGTGTTGAGGTCCTAAGGTTTTGTACAAGGACATAGGTCCAAAGGAGCTACCTTAACAAGTATTAAGTGCCACTGCCACTTTAATAAATGCTTTCTGTGATGGTATGTAGCCTGTCCCTGTACTTTGAAAATATCATAATGATTTAAAACATAGCTAAGTCTTATTTCTTCAATCAATTCAATTCCAGAGAGAGTCCTTTATACCTAGTAGGGTCAATGGAACCAAAAACAAAATTTCAAGGTCAAAATATTGAGTCCTAAGTTCTACACCCATGTTAAATGCCCTCTTTTTTTAATGTAAATACCATCCAAGTTCCTTAATTTGACCACTAGTCCAACATGCAACAGCCAAAACCACATTGCAAGGACAATACCCGGATATTTTTTTCTCTCTCCACCTTGATTTCTTATTACTAGTGATCCTCAGGCCACCCTTAATTCCCTCCTGACAGTCACTATCATGATGATCTGTGTACTACCTAGCCAGTTTCTCCTCAACATTTTCAATTAATCCAGCCCACATCCCTATTTATGGAGAGGCATTGACAGCTTTGATGTTCTATTTCTGACTCTATTGGAAGGAAGCAAGAAGAACAATTGTGGGACGACAGTGTCTATAAAGTCTACAGTAGTGTACAGTAATGTCTTAGGCCTTCACATTCACTCACCACTCACTGACTGACTCACCCAGAGTATCTTCCCATCCTGAAAGCTCTATTCATGGCAAGTGCCCTATACAGAAGGAACTGGCTTACAGAATTGTGAGAAGTCCCACACTCTGTCAGCTGCAAAGCCAGTGATGTAGTTCTAGTCCAGACCCGAAGACCTGAGAATCAGGAAAGCCAATGATGTAGTTCAGTTTACAGGAGTCAGGCAGGGGGAATTCTCTCTTACTTAGGAGAGGGTGGGCCTGTTTGCTCTATTCAGGTCTTCAACTGATTGGATAAGGCCCATGCACATTAGGAAGAGCAATCTGATTTACTCAGTCTATCAATTTAAACATTAATATCATCCAAAAATATCCTCACAGAGACACTAGAATGATGTTTGGCCAAATATCTGGGCACCCCATAGCCAAGTCAAGTTGACACATAAAGTTAATCGTTCCAGTGGTGAATGTGAAGAAGAAAGACTGGATCTTCGGAGAACACTAGCAAAGTTGCTGCAGTAAACTAGGAAAGACATTATAGTGATCCGAACAGCTAGAAATTTAGCCACTGATTCTTTTAATAGAGGTTACAGCATGGAACGTAGTAGAAACTTTTCAAATACATAGTTAGTATTTGTCAAATTAGTTAATGAATGTGAGTGCATGAAAACAAAAGCACTTTGGGAAAATGTATTTAATTTAAAAGCTTGGTAGGTAACTCCATATGCCCATGATAACATGTCTACATATGGATAATTTCATCAGTCTTATTCAAATCAGAAGCCATTTAATGTTATTCCAGACATTGAATTCTGCTAACAGTCCATACAGATAAAGGTGCAATGAAAAACACACTCTCATGTACTCTTGGTGGAATTTCTTGATGGCAGTCTTTTAGCCTTTAAAGCATTAAAATTTTTCTTATCCTTTGGCTTAGTAACTCTCCCTAAGTTCTTATTCTAAGGACTAATTATTGTAGTAAAAAATGAAAGCAGCTTAATTTCTAACACGGAGAAAAGCACTAATTAGTATCCACCAAGTGGAAATCTTATTTTTAATGTCAGTTTGGTGAAATAGACAATGCTTTAAAAACATGTTAACAAATTAGAATACAAAACTCTCTATATAATAGAATCCTAAATGTTCATACATTCCTTTCCAGGCTAATCTACAGTTACTGAGACAAAGAGCTGAGCTGTGTACAAATGAGAAAAATAATCTTAATTTATTAAAAATACATATATAGGTATCTATAACTGCATAAACTTGGAAATTTTTAGTTCTTTTTAAACTGAAATTAGTTAAACTCTATCAGTTAGCCACTCAAAAATTGTTTTTAAAATGTTTAAAAGAAAATGAATAATAGAATGGGTGAGTGAATGGCTGAACCTGATTGCAAATGACCAGATGTCTACATAGTAACTATAAATTCTCTATTTGGCTCACAATAGAGGAAAGTAACAGACTTCGGAATCCTGTCTTTTCAGGGATACTATGCATATCCTTACTGTTTGAAAGATCTATAAGACCTTGGATTTGGAAAGGCAGAACAGTTTACCATAATTTTTTGTTCTCAAAACCACATAATACAATTCAGCTAGTTTTCAAATGTCTATAAAACTGTGAAGGGCCTCAAAAGGTCTTCATCAACTGAAAGTAACAGCTGAGCATGTGTGCATGTGTAAAGGGACAAGAACAGAGCCTTTTTTCACAAGGGTTTCCAAGACTTAAGAAACTCCTTTGTCAATTCTTACTTCAAGATCAGTCTATTCCTTCTTGTCTGTTCTTAATAAAGCATAGGACAGCTGGGATCCATGCTTCTTATATAATCCTTCAAATACTACCAGAGCATTACTTATTCATCTTTGAGTTTCCAATTCTCCCCAACCCCATGACCTGCAGAGTTATTTTGCCCTCATTGGCCTGATACCATGCTTTCCCCACCAACAAGATACAGGTCTTATGCCTTCTCCTGGAAGCCTTTCCCAATGATAAGGCTGATACAGAATTCACTGATGTGATAAGCATTACTTTTAAAAAGGCAGCCATTGTGGGTTGGGTATAGAATGAGAATAAGTACATGCACCTACAGTATTTATTTTCTAGGGTACTCTCCTAATGAGAAGGAACAACATACTTCAGTGTGCTTGATTATTTGCCCAATATGTTGCTTACAGAGAGTCTCTACAAGGAAGTGTTTTTGAAGTTGTGTTAATCATTAAATCACTGCTTCATTATTTAAACAAGGCTTGTTCATAAACTAAAAATATTATCACAACTTATAAGAAGTGCTCACTTTTCTCTCAGGAGTAGATGATCCATTAGAAGGATCTCTAGCTCATTGAGTGCACTCATTCTATCAATAAATTTGTTGAGGGGGTATACCTTACTCACAGGAGAAAAGATTTAATGCCATTCTTTTATTTCATTAATATTTTCAACTATAATTAATTTATGGCTTATGTAGCTACAGAAAATGAGGAAGAAGTTCTGAGCATTGGAAAGACGCCATACTATATAGCATATACAACTAAATTCCTTAAGCAGTCCTAGACACACCAATAAGAAAATATCTCTGTTAATTATTCAGTAGTTCTGTTATTGGACTACTTATTCATAAATATAGGGAACCTATTTCTTCCTCCTTTGGCATGCTATGATTTGTTTTACTCTGTCAGTGCTGATTGCTAGAATAAAATGCTATTCAAAAGGCAAAAGGAATAGTTCAACTCCCTCTCCCTCTCTCTCTCTCTCTCTCTCTCTCTCTCTCTCTCTCTCTCTCTCTCTCATGCACACACACACACACACACACACAATTACAAAATAAAATTGCTGTGCGTTTCTCTTTTGAGGACAGTTAGAAAGCTTAACCATTATTGCTAGCACAGCTTATCTTCAAAACTGCAAAGAATTATAATAAAACTTCAAATGCTTTGTTTTATTAATTGAAAATGATTAAAGAAAAAACCCTTGGCAGTATAATTCTAATCTATTCTATGTGTTTGATTTGTTAGTTAAATCGGTATTTGTAATCAAGTCCCCCCAAAATGACTCCAGAAATATTAACATTAGCCAGTGGTCTTTTACATCAGTAATAAAATGTCTTTAAAATGGTTATCTACAGTTAGGTAGGCCTCTCCTTTCCAAATGGATCCAAATACTGAATCCATTTTTAATCAGATATTAAAACTGTGCTTTCGGCCTGTGGACTGAAGGGTCCCTGGTTCGATTCCGGCCCAGAACACATGCCTGGGTTGCTGGCTCGATCCCCCATGGGGGTGTGCAGGAGGCAACCGATCAGACTCTCTCACATCATTGATGTTTCTGTCTATCCTTCTCCCTTCCTTCTGAAGTCAATAAAAATATTTTTTAAAAAACACAAAAAAACTGTGCTTTTTCAATGTCAAAAAATATTAATCACAGCTCACACACAAAATACATTTGATTGTGCCTAATTGTGAAACTTAGATGAGCTAACTTCCTATATAAAATTTTCACACCTATTTTTCTATTCATCAATATAGCATCATCTGGAAGCATCAAGTTTTATAAAATAAAATACTTTACCTGTGATAGCTCATATCCAAAAGAACTCTCTGATAACTGGAAAGCTAAGAGAGCTAGAAAATTCTCTAGGGCTACTGTGGGACTAAATCTGTACATGGAAGACTGGAAGAAAGTCGGAGTCAATGGTTTTTCGTGAAATGTGACTACCCAAAAGCTCTCAGTCCACTGCACTCATGAAGAGTGATCAAGACAGACTTGTTAATCACAGAATCCACAGTGATCACTCCAATAAATATATTTTATTGTATATGGTTGACTAAAAATGGATGAGATGTTGATATTTTTCCATCAAGATTTTAATTTTTTTACAACCTGGATTAAATAGACATTTGTATGGTCCTCTTTGGATAAAGATTTTCTTTTTCAGTTTATCTTTTTTTTAATCTTTTTGACAGCTATATTCCCCAAAGGAACAAATGAGAATAGCATTTCATAGATGAGAAATCATATTCCCTTCATCAAACATCTCTTGACATTGCTTGCAATTGGATAAATATGGGAGATAGTACTACTGAACTGATTCCAACTTTGGCTAGACAATTATAATTCACTTGCTACATTTCTGAAGCAAAGTGATACTGCCTCCACTGGAGGCTTTAAAATGCTGACCATGGTTGAGAGATACTCCTATCAAATGGGACATTACAATTCAATATTTATTAAAGCCCAAGCTTTTCATGGGGTAACATTTTCTTTTGTGAGCAAATGATGTATGCTTAAAGGAGGGTGACACATTTTAATCACTTAATCAGATTTTTCCCATTTTTCAATAATTTCAAATGAGACATGCACCAACACACCAACAACTTGTTAGATTTTACATCTATTATCAGGTTGTTGACTGAGTCCCAAGAGAAATATCTTTGTTCAAACCACTTCTTTGTACATGCTAGTGACTGCAAAACAAATTTTATTATTACTTAAAATTAAAAAGTTAATCCTGCTCTAAGTGTATTTACATTTTCACTAATCACATATTGGAATTGTTAAAAAATCAAATATCACATTATGGGTTATTTGTAAAGACTAAATGGATGCCTAGTCCTATGCAAGGAAGAGGAAGGAATGCCTGGTTGTGTTTGTAACTCTCACACAGAGTGGCTGCTGAGTTGGCAGGAGCACAGTGCATCTCTGCTCACCCCAAATCACCTGAGCAGGGAGAAAATGGTCAGAGCAGGTCAGAGTCCTGCTGAACTTACTTCAACATTTTAAATACAAGACTTTGCATAGAAAGCAGTATCATAGGCAAATGAATTCTTCTTCACCATCTAACGAATTCCCTTGTTTTCCACTCCATCTGATTTGGGAACTACTCAAATCATATTCATAAATCATACACTTAACATGACATCTTATTAGATGGAGTTGGGTGAGGAAAGATTGCTGTAAGTAGATTGCAATGGCTGACAATGACGAAAGAAGAACCCCTCCTTGTAATCTGTATAGGACTTGACTCCACATCGATAAGCAAAACCAAATCCATACTCTCATATGCAAAACGTAGTACGAGTAGACTCTTGTGCAATGTACATAGAGAGAACCTTCTTGATCCATTTCTTCCACTTTGACAAGTTATTAGAATATCGTCAGCATACCTCTCCTTTTAAAAGTTTATGTTTTAAAAGCATAATTCAAAATGCATAAATGTCTTTTAGTGAAAACACTGTTATGTGATAATTCACTGTATTCTTTAACTGTTCTCTAGCATTTCCATATTCTAGCTCTCACTATTACCATAGACTTCCCCCATATTAATACTCCTGAACATCATGAAAAGTCAACTATGTTCAACAGTACAGTGTCTTTTATTGATTGTTTATTGTGAATTGAGTGAACTTTATCACAGTATATGAAAATAGTTATTTGTCCCAAATATACATACAAAGTATCCATTTAAAATGCCTGAATATCTTTCCAATCACTTCTTCACACTGGCCTGAGTGTGCAAGACCATTTGAAGACAATCTATTGAGGAATACTATGGACACTTTATCTCTAGATAATTCAGTGCAAAACAAGACCAAGCTCCTCTCACGATGTCTGGTTCTGCATAATGGCTGAATAACCTGTTTCTTTTTTTAATCACAAACATAATCTAAAGCCATCAAGCACTAGTACCTAAAGAGTTAGTGTATATGCCAGGATACACCCTGGAATTTCTTCTTCAGGCTTGGCTCTATGTTGAAAGAAACCAAAATTGCACACGCCCATTAGTCAAGAAAACTCCTCTCTTCTGTTCATTTTGAAAGGTTCCTATTCTGAAATGACATAGAACTGACTAATTACATATTTAGGCTTCTCATATATTCAGGACAAAAGGATCATTTATGTTTTAAAGAAATTCACTTTGTTTCATAGTAACCATATATCTAAAAATTGTGGGGGGGGGGAGAGGGTTAATGACTCTAAGGCCACAAAGAACAATAATATTTTCTTTGAAATACAAAAGAAAAGTCATACTGATACATACAACCATGGTCACATGAAAAGTAATTCAGAAAATGTATTTTGGTTTAAAAATAATAGCATTTGTTAGATAGTCATCATTATCAATAGCTTGGAAGTAAGTGTATTTCAACAGAAATGGACATACTATATGTACACAGTCCTTTTTTAACAGATGGAGTCCAAGACAGTACTTGTTGAGTTATACAAAAAGGCAATCTAGACCCAAGGTCTAAGCAGCAGATTGGAAGAATGATGTTGCCTCTTTTCTCATAGAAGAAATGGATAAAGGGAGACATGGAAGAAATGACAAAAAAAGAGAGAGAAAGGAAATTATAGATGTTTTCTGTCACTAAAAATGCTTTGTAGGCAATGTAATTTTAAAAGAATAATTGGCCTCGGGTGTGTTTCTGTTTCTCGATTTCCTCTTAAAATTTAGCCTACAGAAGGGTCTGCTTCATTTAGTGAAAAGGGTGGCCCTTACCCCAACCCTAGATCCCAAAGTCAAGATTTGACTTTCATTTTAATATATTACAGAACCCTGCAACTATTGACTCTTTATGTGAAAAGTTTCTTTTGAACGTTAGTGCTGAGCATCAATCTCAGCAGAACCCAAATACAAAAGGCTGGCCCGAAAGACAAGCGCAAATCTGTTGTTTGGATCGATCTTAAAATTTATTTAGTAAAAAAATAAAAAATAAAGGAATCCTTCCATGACAGCCAAGTGCACATTTTCACCATAACCCACTGAGCCTGTAATATAATGTAATGTATTTTTAAAACCAGAGAGTAGAAGATGTGTGTGATAATAAAGAGACACAAGAAGGAATTTCAAGTTAGATGAAGGGCTCATGCTGGGAAAAAAAAATTGAAATAAGCAAAATCCCCTTGCTTACATCTCTTTTTGGTGCTCCTTTCCCAGCTCCTAATTTCCCTAATCCGATTTCTCCACTGCTTAGGGCCATGCTCAGCCTTCACTAAGCACCTCACCCCAACAGCTGCCTATAAGCCAATACTCTGTCCCCAAATGCCCTCTCTCCACCCCTACCTACTATCTTTCCCACTTCAGATAAAATGCTCACTGGCTCTCTGCAGCACCCCTCCGCTGGATTTTAGGAAGACAGAAACATAACAGACTGATTATTTTTAGTAATGCATAAATAATTTCTATCTTCTTAAATGTTCATGAATAATTTTAATGGTTTTCTTTATTTATTTGTGTTTGGACATTTTTTAGAATTCTATCTTGATTTAGCTACAGTGTTTCTGAATATATCTTTATGTATAGTTTTTTAGTAGTTGTTATAGGTATTACATTATATATAGATAACTTTCACAGTCTTTTGGTATTGATATTTTATCAATACAAATCTTCCTTTTAAGTCCCTTTGCTCTCTCCCATTCATAATGTAATTGTCTTAAATATTTCCTCCACATATGCTGAGAGCCACATCAGACATCGATCACCAACAAATATATTTTGGAAAGCCCAATAAAAGAATGAATATCAATTGTACTGACCCATATATTTACTTTTTCCCATTGTCTTTTCTTCCTTTCTGATATTTCAAGGTACCTTCTTGTATTATTTCCCTTCTGTTTAGAAAACTTCTTTCAGTCATTATTTTAAGGTAGTTCTGCTGACAACAAATTCTCTTGGTTTCATCCATCTGAAAATGGCTTAATTTCTCTTTATTCTTGGAGGATGTTTTCAATAGATACAGGATTCTGAATTGACAGTTATTTTCTTTCAGCACTTGAAATATGTGGCACTTTCTCTGGCTTCCATGGTTTCTGATGAGAACTCCTGTCATTCAAATTATTTTCCCCTATAAGTAAGGTGTCATTTAACTCTCATTGCTCTTAAAGTTTTTCTTTGGTCTTTAGTTTTCAGTTTGATCATGATGTGTTTTGGTGAAGATTTCTTTGGGTGGTAATGTTTAGGGTTTGTCCAACTTCTTGAATCTCTAGGTTTTTATCTTGTGCCAAATATGGAGATATTTCAGCCATTATTTCTTTTAATACTTTTCCAACCCTACATTCTTTCTCCTCTCCTACTGGGGTTCTAAGGACACAAATGTTGGCTCTTTCGTTATAGTCCCAATATACTTGTGGCTCTACTCATTTATCCCAGTTATGTTCTTTAACATTGGGTAACTTTTATTGTTTTTTATCTTCACATTCACTTATTCTTTCTTATGTCCTCTTCATGATGCTATTAAGCCCATCCAGTAAATGTTTTGTTTGTTGGTTGGTTTGGGTTACTCTATCTTTTAATTTTAAAATTTTAATTTGTCTTCATATGTTTTGTTTTTTGCTTCTCTGCTGAGACTTTTTTTTCATTTTTTCCAAACCTGTTTGTAGTTTTTATTTGAAACATTATTATAATGGTTATTTTAAAATCCTCACCAGATAATTTCAACATTTGTGTCATCTCAGTGCTGGCATCTGTAGACTGTCTTTTCTCATTCAAGTTGAGGGATTTTTTCCTGCTTCTTAGGATCAGCAACCTTCTCATATCTGAGAGCTGGTGAAACTTGTGCTTCCCACTGGGTAGGGAGGGAAAAGGGTGCCCCTTTCAACTAAGTCGGGGAGCAAGTCCAGGTCCTGCTCAGCCTTGTCTGATACCATCGTCATCTGCCCCACCCCCAGGTGAAATAACCCATTATTTCCTTTTTTACTGGGGTTTTTTTCTTTCTTACCTTCTGAATCCAGAGATTTTTCTTAAGGTCTAAGATTTTCTGCAAAGGAGACAAAATGGTGACCGAATAGGCAAATGTGCCTGGAGCTTTAGCCCAGAGCAGATAGAAGGAGCATCTAAATCAAATAACATCCACCTGGAATAAGATTTTCCACGAAAGATCATAGAATCAGATGGGGGAAAGGCAGTGATTAGCCTAAGTCATTGGTTCTTTGTACATATGGAATATTTTTAATATAGGCAAATTTCCATAAATATAAAATATCTACAGAGAAGATTAGAGAAATAAATATCTTGGTGGATTTTATTTTAATTTCTGAAGGCAGATTCCCAATTAGGAGAGATCTAGAGGGAAAATATATTGTTCAGCTTAAAGGCAAAAGAAAGGACAAAAAGGTAATGAAAAGTAGGGAGAAAGAGCCCCCCAAAATGAAAATGTTTTCTATAATTCTCTTACTCCTTATTTCTGATTTGGGTGTGTTGTGCTTTTATTTATTTGACTTCTAGATTTTTATTGCCTCCACCTATAATTTCTTCAGTGATCTGAATTTATTCAGGGTCCAAAGACTAAGGAAATTAAATCAGAGGAAAAAATAAACTTACTTACATAGTAAGTGTTCAGTGTCTCATAAATCTAAACAAATGGCCAAGACACTGTTTTTTAACATATGAGTTTATTTCTGACATAGTAAACAATTCTTTACTTGTGGAAATTAATAAATTAATAGAGAGATACATAGGTAGATAAAATGTGTCCTACTATAGAAAATTACAGTAGTATCTAGATTCTGTAAAGTCCACACACTTACTTCACTTCACATTAGTGGAAGGGAAGGGAAGTGAAATGATTAGCTTTCAAGCGCTTTTCTGCAAATGTTTCTCATACACAGAGTTTCAAAATTAAGAAGACCAAGCAAAAGAGAATCGTTTCTGACCTTTACTTTACTTCTCTTCCAAAACCAGTACTTACTTTTTAAACCTTAATTTGAAAAAAATTGGGAGAGGACAAAGTTGAAGCAGTATTTGAAAAATCTGTGGAAGCACAGCTGTACTTTGCATAACTCGGTCTGTAACCCTTTCTTGGAACATTCAGAACCAATTAACAATTATCAGCATGTTTTTTCAAAGCACATATGCCTTGACAAATTAAATGCCACCACTATAAATGCATATCATTTAAAACAACATCATGTGAAGTATGCTGTGGTGCCCAGACAATTCAGACAGCCAAATACTCTCTTCTCTCTAAATCACCCTCTTGGTTATGCACTCACTTCACATGCATAGAACAGGGCAACTATATGATCTTAATGGAAGAGAATTATACTGCATTGCCCAGAAAAAGAAAAACATCATATCATACCAAATCTGAAATGTGTGTAGTTTTTTAATCAATTTTTATTTTTTAATTATAATTGGCATATAATATTCTGTTATTTTCGGGTGTACACCCCAGTGATTAGACATTATATAACTTTCTAAGCGATCATCTCCTACCCATCTGACACTATACATAGTTATTAGAATATTATTGACTATATTCTCTATGCTGCATTTTATATCCATGATTATTCTGTAACATCCAATTTGTACTTCTTAATCCCTTCACCTTTTTCACCCACCCCCTTAATTCCCCTTTAATCCAGCAACCATCAAAATGTTCTTTGCGCCAAAACCGGTTTGGCTCAGTGGATAGAGCGTCGGCCTGCGGACTGAAGGGTCCCGGGTTCGATTCCGGTCAAGGGCATGTACATTGGTTGCGGGCACATCCCCAGTGGGAAGTGTGCAGGAGGCAGCTGATCGATGTTTCTCTCTCATCGATGTTTCTAGCTCTCTATCCCTCTCCCTTCCTCTCTGTAAAATATCAATAAAATATATTTTAAAAAATGTTCTTTGTGTCTATGAATCTACTAGTATTTCTGTTCTGCTTGTTTATTTTGTTTCTTAGATTCAATTGTTGATACATATGTATTGAGTATTTATCCCTCCAAGTAGTAAACCAAGATAAAAAGGGGGTTTTCAAAAGAATGAAACTTTAAATTTTTTCATCCTGGGCTTAATTTTTGGAAAACTTACATTTTATTATGTAAATTGCCCTATTTATGTTTATCAGCACCATGCTCTAACCAACTGAGCCAACTGGCCACTTGACCTATTTATGTTTAAACCATAACTCTGAGAGATCATTTAGTCTAATCTTTTATTTTACAAATGAGGAGGCAGAGATGATCTCTCACAGGAAATCTCTAGGAATTTTTCTTTTTGTGTTTTAACATCAATAAAATATAAATATCCATGCATGCTTTTTCTGTACACCTAAGGAATAGAGAGAAAGGGACACCATCTTCTTTGACATAGTAAAACTGTGATATATTTCAGGGATGTTCCTTGAGTTGCCTTCTGTCAAGTCTCACAACCTGATAGTTCAAAGCACAGTTTCTTCTACATCTTTCAGAGAAAGGGAAGACTACGCTTGAAAGTGCTTCTGACTCAGGAGCTTGTAGGATTTTGGACAAGTAGCAAGCAGCCCAACCCTCAATTTCTTCAACTTATCTTAGGCAAATTATACATACTTTATAGAAGAATTGTGAAGATAAAATTACAATAACAATTATAACTTACAGGATACATTCTGTATGAGGTCTACATTTCAGATAATACTTTTATTCGTATATCTCAATGGAGAACAATCCAGCATACTCGGCAATGCCATTTCTAGGAATTGACCCTATTAATGTACTTGCAAATATGTAAAATGACATGTGTATATGAATAATAGCAATGATTGGAAACAAATAAAGTGTCCATCAATAGTGGGTTTCTTAAAGAAATCTATTAATACCATACAATAGAATTTTGGGAACAATATTTTAAAGTGCTGTTCTGGAATGTTTTTGCAAGATATGTGGATGATAGATAGTAAGACCAAAATATAGCGAATACATAGATAAACACTAGACAGATAGATGTTTATGCTTATGTATATATAGAAAGTTTATGGGAACTAAAACAATTGTCTCTCTGAGGAAGAAAACTGTGTGGCTGGGAACAGGGAAGGAAGGAAAACTTATGTCTTATTCTATACCTTCTTATACTCTTTGAATTTTGTACTCTGCACATGAATTCGTGTATTCAAAGACAAATAAATAGACATTTTAAAGTGTAATTATTGGTTAAGCTGATAAAGACTATAAGATTGCATAGTTGTTTTTTTCTCAGTGTGTTTGATTTTGTTTGTTTTAGACTTTCTAACAGATTTAAAGGATAGGCATGGTCAATGAAGAATATGCAATAAAAGCATTGCTAACAATGATATTAATATTTTGCACCAAAATTGCCAAATTGATTCACTGAACATAATTATAAAATAAACTGATCACATAGCTAACTACTTTGTAATGCTTGCTTAGAGGAATTAGTCTTAGTAAGACTAGAAAAGGGAGTGAATTAGATTGTTGTTGGTGGGGGCAGGTTGCAGGGAGGGCTTTTTCAAATATGTACATACATAAACATGCACACATACATACATGTATGACATAAACACGCATACTCATATACACATGAGAGTCTGAATTTCATCTTACTCAGCCACTGGGAATCATTGATTTAGAAGATGTATGTGCCAAATTTAAATGGCATTTGGAAGTTAAATACAAATACTAATTAAATAATCCTATAGTTTAGTTATGTGAAATAAAAATCTCATTCAGTGATGTTAAATTTCATTGATAATTTTTTATTTCACAAAACGTTTATGTTCATTTCATAATTCTGATTCTGTTTCTTGGCACTAATAGGTGATGGAAGGCATCACCTTCTAACAGTTGTCAGTCACAACTCAATTCAAGATAGCTTTATGTGGGCAAACTTGTAAATGGAAGGAAAGACTCTGCCTGGTTATGCAATGGCAGAGTGTCTGACTAGTGACATCAATAATCGTGAGAAAGAAATGGCAAAGATTCCTCTGTGACATTTTATGTTCATATATTTCTAACAGACAGAGGGAAAAAATAAAACTAACTGAAACCACTTATGCCTCCAAAGAATAAGCATAATAACTCTCAGAAGTAGCTGGACTTTGGGTTAGCAAAACACCTGGGCAAGCCACTTGGGTTTTAGTTCTGAGGCCCCCAGGACCTAGATTGGAAAAGGACATGAAACTAAGATCTATCTGAGTTGCTCTAATAAAAAATAAAAGAAGTGGAGGGTGTGGTTGGGAGCAGCCTGAAATGGGAGGAGTCTTAACAGACAACCAAGCTGGAGACCAGAGAAAGAGAAAAAAGACTGTGTACAAGGTAATGAGTAAGAAATTATTTACAGACAGTTTTTCAGCTGAGTCTGGCACAAACACACCCTTGAGTAACTGATACTTAAAAAAAAAAGAAAGGGCCAGATGATCAGAGGCCCACAGAAAAGATGAGGGGAGCATAAAGAAGCTGCAACAATTAGTCATCTGGGTACAGATGTGAGATAGTCACCTTTCTCTTTTATTATGAACACACCCTCCAATACACAGATGATGTATTATAGAATTGTACACCTGAAGCCTATATAATTTTATTGACCAATGTCACCCCAGTAAGTTCAATTTAAAAAAGGAAAGAAAAGGTTAAACTTGGGTATGTATGAAGGGGTCTGGAGAGAAAATGCAAAAACTAATATCTGGATAAAATATCATAATAATAAAAGGCTAATATGCAAATGGTCATCACACATGATGCTGTAACGACCCATCAACAGGGACCTGAGGCTGCGTGGTGCCGGGCTGGGGCCAGGGTACCTGAGGCCACACCCCCTGAGGCCATGCCCCTCACCCCAGCTCCGGGACATGAGGCTGCATCCCCCGCCTGGCGGGGCTTGACGGGGGTGGGGCAGGCCAGGTCTTGGTATCACGCAATAGGGGTGGGTCAGACACTTGTATTATAGAGAAAGGGCAAATAGCAATATTAAAATATTTCTTCTAATTAATTCCCTTTTGATGTGCATAAATTTTGTGCACCAGGCCACTAGTGTACTACAATTACCAATAGTATTTATTACAATCACCTACCCCCCAAAAAATAATTATTTCATTTCCCATGTCTATGATCATCAGTAAAAATGAATATAAAAAGTTTTCATGCATATTTGAATGCTCTAGATACACAAAAGCATAATCAGAGTCTTTGAAGACCCCATCTGGGTAGTAGTTTGATTCTGTAATTTTGTTTTGCATAAATATGTAGATCACAAATGGGTTTCCTTAACTACCACCTGTATCACATTTTTAATGGCCACACAAAACTCATCATATTTAAAATTACACCAGACTATTACTTCCATCTAGGTAAATAAACCTGGTATTTAAATCTAACAGCTTTATCTAATATTTAAAATTAAAATTTTAAATGCACATTTATGCATCTCCTATTCTCTTGGGCCCTTTTAGCAAAGAGAAAGACAAAACCAAGGGCATACCAGTCCAGTGGCAGTGACAGATACTAAATATTAGAAAGGCATATAGAAAATCTCTTTCATTACAAACACTCTAAATGACATCCAAACCAAGATAAATATCAGAGGATCTGAATTTTTTTAAAAGGTCTGAAATCCATTAAGTGAACAGAAATGTTTTCTTGCAAAAAGAGATAGTAAGAGAGAAAAAATATAGAACAATGAGGATAAAGAATAATCTAATAAGACAGGTTAGAAATTCTTGGGCTCAGCATTTTATTGCAAGCAAAATTAATTATTCTGCCTACTTAATAGAAATATTAATTAAGAAATCTCTCCAACAACAAACTATAGATAAACAATTCTCAATTACCCATATTCATAAAGAGTGGCTCAAGGGTGGGATATAATGTAGAGGTTGTTTACATTTGACTCATACTAATTAATTTATAATTAATATTGTATTTAGCCTACCTAAATCTGCTTATGTTCTTTGATTGTACCTCATCTCAAGGGCAAGGAATGAACAGGAGTGTCTTTTGACCCAAAGATCAAAGGAATTACATTAGTCCAAGAAGGTTTTGATAGAAAGGAAAATCAATACATTTTTATTGAATTATAACATTGAAGGTGCCTAAATCATAAGTATATAGCTTCATGAAAGTTCACAAAGTAAATACAGCTACTTGATTCGGGTCAATAAATAGACCATTAGTTAGCATCCCATTGTTATCTCCTCATTATTTTTTCCCTAATTCCCCATTGCTCAAGGTATCCAACATTCTGATTTTTACACATGAGTGTTTTCCTGTTTTTGAACTTTATAGAAATGGCCAGCTGGTGTGGCTCAGTGGTTGAGCATCAACCTATGAACCAGAAAGTCATGGTTCAATTCCTGGTTGAGGCACATGCTAGGTTGCGGTATCGATCTCCAGTGTGGGGCGTGCAGGAAGTAGCCAATCAATGATTCTCTCTCATCATTGATGTTTCTATCTCTCTCTCTCTCTCTCTTTCCCTTACTCTCTGAAATTATTAAAAATATACTTTTAAAAAGAAAGAAATGGAAGTACACAGTGTCTGTTCTTTTCTGTCTGGCTTCTTTCACATCCTGGTTATCAAGTGCAGATGTTTTCTTTGTTGGTTTGCCTGTTTGTTTGTTGTTGGTTTGCAAATAAGCCGCCATACACGAAGGGCAAGGAAAGACCAAAGAACAGGCAGGCCACTCCAGAGTGTTAGGTAGTGCTTTTAATAAGCAAAGGAACTTACATACAAGGCTTGTCTTGAGTGGCTACTAGATGTGTAGGTCTCTTGGAACTCACCTTCCAGAATCTAAAAGTTTATGTCAAGCAAGGCTTTAACAGGGTTTAGATGGGTATTCAGTCCAGATAAGTCTCAAGAACTCTCAAGGTTATGTCCTTGGCACAGCTCCCAGTATGGCAACCACAATAATAAGAGTATGCATTCCCAGGACAGGGAAGAGGGTGAGGAGCCTGCAGCTTAACAGTCAACATTGAGGACACATCCTCTTGACTGCCTTCCCCAATATCTACTGCTTTTAATACCTGTTCTCCTAAAAGTTATTAAGATAAGAATGGTCTTTTGGATACCATGGTTTGCAAAAAACCTATCAAGTCTTTTATTTATTATTCTACTAGTGGCCCGGTGCACGAAATTCATGCACATTATAAGGGGGACCCAGAGTCAAGTCCCCGCCCACCCACATGTGCCTCAAAATCGTGTAAGACCCAGACCCAGCCACCCCCCCGCCCCCATTGGGCTAGATCCAGACCCAGCCAGTCCCATCCTTGTCAAGCCCCGCTGGGCAGGGGGCGCAGCCTCAGGTCCCCTGGCCCAGTGCTGGGTGGGGGGTACGGCCTGAGGTCCCCTAGCATGGTGCCAGGGTGGGGGGCATGGCCTGAAGTCCTCTGTCAAGCCCCACCTGGTGGGGTGCACAGCCTGAGGTCCCCCGGCCTGGCGCTGGGGTGGGGGAATCAGCCTGAGGTCCCCCAGCCTGGTGCCAGGGCAGGGGGCAAGGCCTGAGGTCCCCTGTCAAGCCCCATGGGGGTTGGGGGAGGGTGTAGCCTCAGGTCCCTGCTGATTGCTCGTTAAGACTCCTTAAGGGAACTTGGCCTCAGCTGTGGGTGCAGCCATCTTTGTGATGGAGTGATGGTCAATTAGTATATTCCCTCTTTATTAGATAGGATTGCATTCATATTTTACATATTGATTTATAGACACAGTATATATTTTATTTAGGTCCCTTTTTGGAAATATTCATTGCAAACATCTTTAAGGCCTGGTTGTTGTTTTTTTCTCACTGTCTTCAAGATCTAGGGTTTTAATTAATATTTTAATGTCACATGGATAACCAAGAGCTATTTCTCCAGAGGTAGATGACGAAGAAGAAATAGGGCCTTGGCACATTGAGAAATATACCAAGCTTAGTAGATTTGTTAGGAATTGTAAGATGCCATTTAACCTTACTGTTTCTCAGTTTCCTCATCTATATGGTGGAAATAAGTATTTGTGTTATTCAAAATCTCCCACAGAGTTAAGCTTTAGGATAGCAAAAGAAAAAGGAAGTGGAACAGAGTAATAAATGGTGATTTGTGAGTCAACTAGTTTTACATGTAAAAATAGACTAAGACTGGCCTTTTAAGCAAATGCACCTTGATATATCTTTCTATAGAACTGTCTTTTGTAAACTACTATGATAGTAGAAAATGTATTAAAATCTATTAGGGGAAACAATTTTCCTCAACATAGATTGGCAATATATAGAACAAAGAGGAAAGAGTTCAGAGAATAAGTCACCCAACCTTCACATTGTTTCAGCAAAAAAAGTCATGTGTGGTAAATGTTTGATTAATCACACTGTCAGCAACATCAACTTCAAAAGAAAAATATGCAAAGAAAATACAGCATTATAGTTTTTGTATAGTGTAATGGGAATATGGGATATAATACAGAGGAAAGAAGGCTGACTTTGACAGACTTGAGTTTAAATTTCAAAAATTAACTGTCTAGCTAGAAAATCTAGAAAAAAATAACTTCCTTAGCCTCATTTTTTTATCCTAAATGGGACTAATATCTTACAGTGGTGTGAAAATTCAGACTAATACATTGATAATTCCTGATTCGTTCATAGCAGATACCCAATAAATGGTAACAGTTATATGTATCTATCATTTTTCAAAGGAAAGTCACAGAATTTGATTAACTATAATTATGATCACATGTAAAGTTTTGAAAATGAGCAATAAAATGGACATAGTTATGGATTAGATATTTTAAGTACTCAGGAACATTTCTTTGAAAGGTAAATTTACAACATTTTCACTAGTTACCAAGTATTTAATGTCCTTGAACTGTGGAACACTTGTAATGTAGGTAGAAAACTACTGATTGATTGATGGATTGATTGATTGACTGATTTGTCTAGAAAAAGTCAGGCACAATATAGAGAATGTCCATTCTATCATTCCAAAGTGCAGTCATTTAATTAGATAAATATATTTGCTATTTTCCTTGAACACTGTCTTTTGAACTAAGCTTAAAGTTAATTACCTAAATCCAGAAGTCTAGTTCCTAAGCCCATTTTACCAGACTCCATTCCTCTCAAGCCTCAGATTAAAATATGGGTCCCACTTCTCCACAAAGTCTCACCAATTTAGGTTCTAGGTAGTTGTCCAAATTAGCCAGCTTGTCTTCCCTTGAAATATTCTTTTCAATTGGAAGACAAATGTATATCAATGAATTTGTCTTATTTCTATACCACCAAACATTCCTCAAGGACAAGACATGTTTTTGCCAAGGCTGTGCTAAATTGTTATTCTTCACAATCACTTGGTTTTCCCTCCTGTGGGAGGATATCTCACTGCCCTGTTGAATTCAGATGTGGCCTTGTGATTTACTTTAACAAATATAATGTGAAGTGACATGTGTGACTTCTGGGATGAGTCTGTAAGAACACACCCTCTTTCCCTCACCCTTAGATTTTGGAAGTTCATGGTAGGTTGGATCCTCCATCAGCCTGTGTCTCTGAGTGACTATTGAGCTGAGCCCTTTGACATCCTCCACTGAACATGTAACATGAATAAGAAGCTCTGTTGTTTTAAACTGTTATAACCTAAGATTATAAATTGTTTGTTTTCACAGCATAACCTCACCCATCCTGACTGATGGAAACCAGAAAACAAAGACAAAAAATGCATGGCAGAAAATTGTGGTCTATAAAATATCAGGTTTATAAAGGAGATAAAGACAGGAAAGTCAGGAGTTCAATAAGGTACAGAAAGAAAGTTACATCAACCATCACTGATAAAGATATAGCTCTCTGGTGTCCTTAATAATGATAACAAATATTCTATGCATCAGTGGTGGAAAATTTTTAAAAGAAAAATTACATGTAAATGAAATGTTCAAAAATACCTATGATTGTTTCTTTATCTAGAAAATGTTTTTAACAAAGTTAATAGGGGACTTCAGAACTTCAGAAATAATCTTTTTTCAATTAATGGAGCGATAATGATGATGGATAATGCAACTAATATTTACTATACAAGTTAAAAACTAAGGGCTGACCATCATTCCAACAATGAAAAACAACCATTTACTAAAAACAGTATAAGAATATTTCTTTAGTGTAATCTAGGCTACATATACACCAAAACAAACTATAGAATTTACATGATTTGTTTTGGAGCATTATAAATGAAACATAAAATATTCTTCTAAAAACAAGTTTTTTTACTTTATAATTACTGTGATCAACAATGTTCTACTGCATACAAATCACTCACCAGAACAATAATAAATCACACATTTTTATGTTTTAGGAAATAGTTTTGTCAGTCAATACAGCTCAGAATAGACGATCACTATTCAAAGAAAAAAAATTCTTTCAGTGAATTTTGGCCAGTTTCTGCAGAAAGACAAAATGTTTTCCTTCTTTTCTGAAGGAATTATGACCAAGCTCTGTCAGTGCATTAAATTTCCTATTTAATGCACCTTAAATAGGAAATACATTTCAAAAATAAACAGTAGAAAAATAAAATAAAACATAAGAGTGGGAATTTAAACATGGAAAGAGACAACAACAAAAAATAAAAATAAATAAATATAGCATAATCAAAAATTAAGATGGTGAAACAAAGGTGTAGGGAATAAAAAGTAATCCAGGTTAGCTAAAGATTAGGGAATTTGTATTTAAAAAGCAGAAGAACAAAAAGCTAGAAAATGCTGTGGCTGATGCTAATAGTTATCCTACAATATGTTTATCCCCATTTTCCTCAGTAGTAGAATACCCATCTCAAATAAAGACTGCATATACCTGACTTCTTTTCAGTTAGGTGTGGCCAAGAGTCTAAGTTCTGGGCAATAGCTCATTAACGAAAGTGATCTGCACAACTTCCAGAAATGTCTTTAAATGGAATAAACAAACTCCTCTTGATGTTAGAGGAGCAACAAAATAGAAGGAGCCTGGGTCCCTGACACTGTGAAAAGCCATGTCATCTCACAAGTGCCTACATGCATGTGAGGGAGAAATAAATTTCTATCTTTTTTAAAGACACTGTTATTTTGGGTTTTCTGTCGCTTTCAGCTGAACCTAATTCTAAATAATACATGTTATAGACTTAATTGTGTCGCCCCAAAATCATATTTTTTTAATATATTTTATTGAATTTTTACAGAGAGAAAGAGAGAGGAATAGAGAGTTAGAAACATCGATGAGAAACACCGATCAGCTGCCTCCTGCACGCCCCCTACTGGGGATGTGCCCGCAACCCACGTACATGCCCTTGACCGGAATCGAACCTGGGACCCTTGAGTCCTCAGGCCAACGCTCTATCCACTGAGCAAAACCGGTTAGGGCCCAAAATCATATTTTGACCCCCAAAATGATGATATTGAAAATAGATCCTGTACTGGCACAAGAACAGACACATAGATCAATGAAATAGAATAGAGAACCCAGAAATCGACCCAAACCACTATGCTCAATTAATATTTGACAAAGGAGGCATGAACATACAATGGAGTCAAGACAGTCTCTTCAATAAATGGTGTGGGAAAATTGGACGGATACATGCAAAATAATTAAACTAGACCACCAACTTACACCATACAGAAAAATAAACTCAAAATGGATCAAGGATTTAAATATATGACGGGAAACCATAAAAATACTAGAGGAATCCACAGGCAGAGAAATCTCAGACATATGCCAAAGCAATTTCTTCACTGATACTGCTCCTAGGGCAACGGAAACTAAAGAGAAAATAAACAAATGGGACTACATCAAAATAAAAAGCTTCTGCACAGCAAAGGAAACCATCAATAAAACAACAAGAAAGCCCACTGCATGGGAGAACATATTTGCCAATGATATCAACAATAAGGGTTTAATCTCCAACATTCACAGGGAACTCATACAACTTAACAAAAAGAAGATAAACAACCCAATCAAAAAATGGGCAACTGACCTAAATAGATACTTTTCGAAAGAAGACAAAAGGAAGACCAAGAGGCATATGAAAACCTGCTCAAAGTCACTAATCATCAAAGAGATGCAAAATCAAAACAACAATGAGATACCATCTCATACCTCTCAGAATGGCTATCATCAACAAATGACAAGTGCTGGCGAGGATGCGGGAAAAAGGAACCCTCGTGCACTGCTGGTGGGAATGCAGACTGGTGCAGCCATTGTGGAGAACAGTATGGAGTTTCCTCAAAAAACTAAAAATGGAACTCCCATTTGACCCAGTAATCCCACTTCTAGGAATATATCCCAAGAAACTAGAAACATGAATCAGAAAGGATATATGCACCCCTATGTTCATAGCAGCACAATTTACAATAGCTAAGATTTGGAAACAGCCTAAATGCCCATCAGCAGATGAGTGGATTGAAAAACTGTGGTACAACTACACAATGGAATACTACGTTGCGGAAAAAAGAAGGAGTTCCTACCATTTGCAACAACATGGATGGAGATGGAGAGTATTATGCTAAGTGAAATAAGCCAGGCAGAGAAAGATAAATATCACATGATCTCACTCATTTGTGGAATGTAATGAACAACATAAACTGGTGAACAAAAATAGATCCAGAGACAGAGAAACATCAATCAGAATGTCAAACCTCAGGGAAGGTAGGGGACGGTGGGAGTAAGGGGGAGAGATCAACCAAAGGACTTATATGCATGCATATAAGCCTAATCTATGGACACAGACAACAGGGGGATAAGAAGGGGGGTATTGGGGGAATAAAGACACATATGTGATACCTTAATCAATAAAGAAATTTAAAAAAAGAAAGAAAAAAGAAAATAGATCCTAAAAAATTATGAAGGTTAAATGGGGTCAAAAGGGAGGGATCCTAATCCAATAAGACTCATGTCCTTAAGGACTCATGTCTCTCTCTCTCTTTGTGAGCACACAGAAGAAAGGCCATGTGAGGACACAGCATGAGACAGCTGTCTGCAAGCCAGGAAGAGAGGCATCACCACAAATCAAGCCTGAAGCATCTTAATCTTGGACTTCCTAGTGTGCAGAACTGTGAGGAAATAAACTTCTATTGTATAAACCACCTGTCTGGGGTATTTTGTTTTGGCAGCCTGAGTTAAGACAGTACAGATATACAGAACCACAACACCCAAGGCTTTATGAGCCATATTAAGGAACTTAGGTGTTACGAAGCAAAGGTGTTGGGCAACAGAGACGGAAATCATCAAGGCATTACATTCAGAAAATGAATATAAAAGTGATCAAAAGAAAGGCTGAAGTCTGTAAGAATGCTATGATTCACATTATATAAAGTTTTATATAAAAGATGAGGAACTCAATGGAACTTGCAATGTTTCTTTTTCAAATCTATGACTCTCTTCTCATAAAGTCAACTCTATGAGACATGATATTCTTTAACATAAGCCTGAAAGAATTAAAGAATTTTAGTTGAAATAGATAATTCAACAATAGACATTAGCAACACTAATTTCCCATTTGCAATAATTGATAGGACAAATAGGTAGAAGATCCATAAAAAAAAAAAAGAAGAGTTGGATAACACTGTAAATCAACAAGACTAATAGACATTTATAGAACATACCACCCATTTTTTTTTCTTATGTGCCAAACAATTTTGTAAGCTTTTTTCTCAGTATTTATACAATTTGAAAATTTGTTCCTTAGGATTCTTTGAGAGATGTCTGCTCATGACAAACACTGACCAATAAAACTTTATGGATATAAATCTAGGAGAAAGTGTTTTGGTCTTATTTACCTACATAATTGATTTTCGTAATTTCATTATTCACAGTGTTTGTTTTCATTATGCTTCTCCAAGATATTCAGCCTATTTTATAATATTTGTATCTTGCTGCTTATATGTGTATGAATAAAAGCAGACTCATTTTAACACTAGCCCAAATGAGACATAATAAGAAAGACAAAACTGTGGCAAATAAAAGTAATTCTAAATCTCAGAATATGTGAAAACTGGTTTTCCTGCTGCTCAGGATTTAACATGCTATTGATCTTTCCATTTGTAAGTAAAATTGAGAATCAAGTTGCAGCAACATTATCCTCCAAAAGAACCACAAAGACACATGTTTCATAGCTTGTATCAAACATGCTAAAATATGAGTTAGATATTAGACACATTTTCAGTATGTTTGACTTTTATCATTAATAAATATTATTATATTTGTAATAAATATTATTATGTAAGTAATTTATTCTAAGAATAAAACATTTATTGATTATATCCAACCTGTCACATATTTACAAATTAGATCTTATTTTATCCTCACACCAATACTATAAGGTATTCTTACAGCCATTTTACAGATTAGGAATTTAGTTCAAAAGAATAAAGTAGGCATGTGGCCAGGAGGTAGGGGAGGCCAGGGGAAAGTCAATGGGGGTAAAAAAAAGGAGACATATGTACTACTATTTGTAATACTTTAAACAATAAAAAAATTAAAATAAATAAATGAATAAAGTAAATGTTTTCCCATAATGGACTGCTAATAATGGGGCAAGCCAGGATTTAACTTTGAACTACAGTAACTCCAGCACTTTCGAATTTCCCATAGAAGACACTGTATAAAGCACCACAAATATACAAACCATAATTGTTAGATATAAAAATAACACATTTTTATTTCTTTATTTTAAAATTCAAAGTGAAACCAAGAGTGGCTAAAATTATCCAGATAATTGAGTGCCTTGAAAAACATGAGTTCAAGTAAAAAGAGATTTCTGCTCCAAATTATTAAAATTAGTTGTCAAATTTAGCTACTATTTCTAATTCTTTAAGTCTCTTTTACCTTGCCTACATGGACTGAGCCTAATTTACAGGCTAAGACTTCTTGTTTTATGCTATGCTTTATTATTTATCATATTTGTAATTACAAATAGTTGACATTAGAAGTCAATGTTGAAAGGGTTCAACTTCCCTAAGGCTTTTGCTATTCACAACATAATAGTCTGCTGCCTCCTATTTTGAAGAATTAAGCAAATATCCCATTTAAATATTTTAAAATAATTCGAATCTGAGGGTCACAAGAACATTTTAACTGTCTTATGCCTTTTAAAAGTACCAGAAACTCTAAATAAATACTTTATATTATGATTATGTGAATTTTATATCAAAGATAAACACTTTTCAAAACAGGACATATAGAAGGCCAAGAGACATATGAAAACATGCGCAGTCACTAATCATCCGAGAGATGCAAATCAAAATGACAATGCAATACCATCTCACACCTGTCAGAATGGCTAGCATCAACAAATCAACAAACGAAATGCTGGTGAGGATGCAGAGAAAAAGGAACCCTCGTGCACTGCTGGTGGGAATGCAGACTGGTGCAGCCACCATGGAACAGTATGGTGTTTCCTCAAAAAATTAAAAATGGAACTTCCATTTGATCCAGTAATTCCACTTCTACCACTATATCCCAAGAAACCAGAAACACCAATAAGAAAGAATATATGCACCCCTATGTTCATAGCAGCACAATTTACAATAGCAAAGATTTGGAAATAGCCTAAGTGCCCAACAGCAGATTAGTGGATTAGAGAACCGTGATACATCTGCACAACGGAATACTAGGCTGCTGTAAAAAAGGAGGAATTCTTACCATTTGCCACTACATGGATGGAACTGGAGAACATTATGCTAAGCGAAAGAAACCAGTCAGAAAAAGATAAATACGACATGATCTCACTCATGTGAAATATAATGAACAACATAAACTGATGAACAAAAATAGAACCAGTCATAGAAGCATTGAACAGACTATCCAACCTATGAGGGAAGACAGGGTGTGAAGGGGTAAGAGTTCAACCAAAGGACTTATATGCATGCATAACCAATGGACACAGATAGTAGGGAGGTGAGGGCATATGTTGGAGGGATGGGGGCAGCCAGGTAGAGGTCAATGGGGGGAAAAGGAGATTTATGTAATACTTTATTTTTTTTTCATTGTAGTTAGGTTGCTTTTATTTTTTTTTAATAAATCTTTATTCAGATTATTACAATTGTTTCTCCTTTTTCCCCCCATAGCTCCCCTCCACCTGGTTCCCACCCCACCTTCTGCCCTTACCTCCCCCACACTGTCCTCATCCATAGGTGTATGATTTTTGTCCAGTCTCTTCCTGAACTCCCCCATATCCCTTTCCCCCTGAGAATTATCAGTCCACTCCCTTTCTATGCCCCTGATCCTATTATATTCACCAGATTACTCTGTTCCTCAGGTTTTTAATTCACTTGATTTTTAGGTTCACTTGTTGATAGATATGTATTTGTTGTTCATAATTTTTATCTTTACTTTTTTCTTCTTCTTCCTCTTCTTTAAGAATACCTTTCAGCATTTCATATAATACTGGTTTGGTGGTGATGAACTCCTTTAGCTTTTTCTTATCTGTGAAGCTCTTTATCTGCCCTTCAATTCTGAATGATAGCTTTGCTGGGTAGAGTAATCTTGGTTGTAGGTTCTTGCTATTCATCACATTGAAAATTTCTTGCCACTCCCATCTGGCCTGCATAGTTTTTGTTGAGAAATCAGCTGACAGTCGTATGGGTGCTCCCTTGTAGGTAATTAACTGTTTTTCTCTTGCTGCTTTTAATATTCTCTCTTTGTCTTTTGCTCTTGGCATTTTAATTATGATGTGTCTTGGTGTGGTCCTCTTTGGATTCCTATTGTTTGGGGTTCTGTGCGCTTCCTGGACTTGTAAGTCTATTTCTTTCACCAGGTGGGGGAAGTTTTCGGTCATTATTTCTTCAAATAGGTTTTCAGTATCTTGCTCTCTCTCTTCTTCTGGCACCCCCATAATTCTGATGTTGGTACGCTTGAAGTTGTCCCGGAGTCTTCTTACACTATCTTCAACTTTTTGGATTTTTTTTTTTGCTTTTTGCTTTTCCAGTTGAGTGTTTTTTGCTTCTTTGTATTTCAATTCTTTGACTTGATTTTTGTGTTCCTCTAGTCTGTTGTTGGGTCTCTGTATAATATTTTTTATTTCAGTCAGTGTATGTTTAATTTCTAGTTGGTCCTTTTTCATATCTTCGAGGGTCTCGTTATATTTATCGGCCTTTTCTAGAATATTCTTGAAAAGCCTTATAACCGTGGTTTTGAATTCTATATCCAGTCGTTTGTTTTCCTCCATTTCTTTCGTTTGTGATCTGTTTCTTTGACGCCGCATTTTCATTGATTCCCTGAGTTGGTAGGGTAGATTTGTGTGCTAGGTTTCCTATATGGCCCAGTGGGTCAGCCTCCCCAGTTAACCTGAGGTGGACACTCTTGGTGCACCCCTTTGTGGACTGTGTGTACAGCCTTGTTGTAATTAAGTCTTGATTGTTGTTGGTATCACTGGGGGGAATTGACCTACAGGCCAGTTGGCTGTAAGGATCAGCTGTGTCTATGCTGGGAGAAGTTCGGTGCTGGAGACAGCCTTATAGGATTAGACTTGCCAAATTGCAATAGCCTCTGTGCTCAGCTTGGATGGGGTGGAGTCTCAGGGCGGAGCAGAAAGTCTTGGCTTCTAGTCTGCCTTGCCCTTGCATGCACGTGCCTTTAGACCTCTGCCTTCCCCGGCTCCCGAGTCTCCGTCAGAGAGTCCAGACTCCCCCCACAAGAGTGTGGGTCCCCAGGCGCTCACCCAGAACTGGGGTTCAGTGCAATCAGAACTGGGGCCCAGTGCAGTCAGGAGCCTCCGACTCCCTTCCACTAGGGAAAGCCTGTGGCAACCTCCGCAGCCTTTGTGCGCACTGGCACGCACGCGCCTTCAGACATCTGCCTTCCCCAGCTCCTGAGTCTCCGCCCAAGAGTCCAGACTCCCCCCGTAAGAGCGTGGGTCCCCAGGGGCTCACCCAGAACTGGGGTTCAGTGCAGTCAGAACTGGGGTTCAGTGCGGTCAGGGACTTCCTTCCCCCTTCCGCCAGAGAAAGTCAGCCAGGCTCTCAGCCGCCCTTCCTCTCTGCACGCACAAAGACCCTTTGCCGTACCTCCAATTCTCTGTAAGCTTTTCTCTTTCCTTCTAGTTGTAGAATTTTCACTCAGCCAGCTTTCCTGTGGTTCTGGATGGTGTCCGTTCTGTCATTTAGTTGTAGTTTTGAAATTGTTGTGCGAGGCAGCAGTTTAGGTGCTTACCTATGCCGCCATCTTGGTTTCTCTCTCTTATGTAATACTTTAAACAATAAAGAATTTTAAATATATATTCATTTTCATACTTTCATATAGTTGACATGAAGATAAATGGCTTTTATATTGATACACAAATAATAGGCACCCAAATAATATCAACTAGTTTCTTTCACTTGCATTCTTCTGAGAACCTAGGTAGGAGATTAAAACCCACCTCATATTTTCTATTTTCTTATTTCCAGAAAAAAAATATTGTAAGAGCTGATAATATTTCAATTAAAATTTAGAAAAAATGCTGGAAATATAAAATAGATCCATATTCCTATTACCCAATTAAAACACAGTAGTGAATTTTGGTGAATTTACTCAGAGTGCTTTTCTTTTACATTACTATTTCTTTTGCCTTTAAAATTTATTTTTAAAAGTAATATGTTCATTTTAGAATATTCAAAAAGCACAGGAGGCAGCTGATTGATATTTGAGCTCTCACATTGATGTTTCTCTTTCTCCCTTTCTTTCTCTCTAAAAATCAATAAAAATATTTTTAAAAAGAAAAAGAAAGTTACTAATGCTTATGATGTCTTATTATCTAAATATGGACTTAAATTTTGAAAATATTTTACCTAGCATTTTTGCATCAAATTTTGTAAAGGAAGTAAATATATGTACTCATTTGTTAGTGCTACTATAACAAAATATTATATATTGGATGACATAAACTATAGAAATTTATTTTCTCACAGTTTTGGAGGCTAGAAATCTAAAATTGAAATGTTGGCAGGTTTGTTTTCTCCTGAGGCCTCTCTCCTATGCTTGCAGGTGGCCACCTTCTCATTTTGTCCTTATATGGTCTTTCCTCTATGCACATGCATCCTGGATGTCTCTCTGTGTATCCAAATTTCCTCTTCTTACGATGCCAGTCAGATTGGACTAGGGCACAATCTAATGCCCTATTCTAGCTCAATCATCTTTTTAAAGGCTCTATCCCCAAATACAGTCATATTCTAAGGTAATTGGGGGTTAGGGCTTCAACATATGAATTTGGGAGGACACAATTCAGCCCATAGCAAGCTATAAATTATTCTTTTTACACACACTGTCCTTTTCCAATTTTTTTATTATGGCTATACCAACTTCATAAATTGATTTCATAAGTGTTTTATTTTTCTATGACCAGAACAATTTAAATAGCATGAACAATACCTATTTATTGAAGGTTTGATATATTTGAACTAAAAATCTGTCTGGACTCAGTATTTTTTTAGCATTTGATATCTTCCTTTTCTATGCTATTGTGATGGTATTGTTTTTATGTCTTTTATTATCTTAATTAAATCCAGGACTCAAAAAGAGGTATTTTATATGCTCATTTAGTCAGATGTTATATTTGTAGTGTTAGTTTTTTTTAAATACATATATATGATCATATTGTGAAATTTAGTGACTTACTTTTGCTCCGTTATACAGGGTGTCCCAAAAAATGTATACACACTTTGAATAATCATAAGGCAGTTAAAGCTCTTATTGATCTCATATAATTTTGTAAGAGCATACTATAACGTTACAAAAATTTTTTAATTTAAAAACAGTATTTTACTTTGCATTCAGCAACATTACAATCATATTTGCTAATCATAGGTAGACAAAAACTATAGTTTTTCTAATTATTTGTTTAACTACTGATAAGTTTAAACATTTTTCAGTTTTTTATATTTTCATTATTTCTCTATATCTATTATCTCTATCTGTTTCTATTTGTGCTCTTCATGTATTTATTATAAATTTATGTGGTAAAGATCACAGCTCTCCATATATCTTATTTTCTATGAAAGTTCTCTTCATTGGCTATTTAATTTTACCTTTTATTTTCACACAATATATTTAAACTAGAGGCCCAGTGCATGAAATTCAAGCACTGGGAGTGGGGAGTCCCTCAGCCCAACCTGTGCCTTCTTGCAGTCTGGGAGCCCTGCCATTGATCGCCCTGCAGAGGGAGGCCCTGCCCACCCGCTTGTCGGTAGCCCGGGCCTCCCTTTTTAGAGCGATTGTGGAGGTTTCCCCACCCCCGATCGATCACCCCGCTGGCCGGTGGCTGGGCCTCCCTCTGTGGGGTGATCATGAGGCTATGGCAGGGCCCCCCAACTAATCGCATTGCACCGGTCTTGGCTGGCCTGGCACCAGTGCATGTCATAGCATGGTCATCCAGAGGTTGTTCTGCTGTTCAGCTGTTCGGTCAATTTGCATATTTTACTTTTATTCAGTTTCTTGCTGCAGCAGTGATATTTTATTATTATAGATGTTTAACACTTACAAAGTCATATCATAATTGAAGATTTGATAGATATGTTAACATATATTTTATCTCTTTTTATTGTTTGCAAAATTATAGTAATCTTTTAATTCTCCTAGAATTTATTTTATTCCCCTTTTAAAAGATAATTTTGTATTGTTTTCTATTTGACTCTTCTATTGGTCAGGGTCCTTAGCTACAAGCATCAGAATCCTCTTTGGCTAACTAAAGCAAAAGGAAAAAACAAACAAAAAATGATTGCATAGTAAGTGGTTCACAGAATTGTTTAGAGGGCTGGAGAAACAGACTTCAGTCTAAAATTCCAGGAATAATAAAAGGCTAAAGTTATGCAAGAGAACTGGTGAGAAACAGCCGCCAATACCACCTCTGCCTCCACTACTAAGTATCAGGTCTGGAATTTGATTTACAACCATCACTTCTGCAACAAGAAACTGAATCTGCAACTAGTACCAGACACCAGCAAAACAGAAGCTCCATGAATTACCTATTTTCTCCAAATCAAAGCCTCATGCACATGCATCTACTTTGCCCAACTCAGTCACATGCCTATGCTCCTGCTATGACAGAGGCTGAGAATTTAAGTCCTAATTTTCACAACAGAGTACAAAGGGAGAGGAATCACATATAGAACAAATGTCCATAAATTATTTTTGGTAAAAGAGCCCAATATTTCTTCCAAATTTTTGTGCTTCTTTAAATTTATTAAAATTGTATCTAGGTTAAGAGCCCTATGGGGTATATAATTGAGAAATATGATTCAAATATTTCAATTTCACCTGAATCCAAAGATAGAGGACAGACTCTGGAGCCAGACTTCCTGGGCTCAAATTCCAGGTTCTTACTAGGCTTCTGACTTGGGTAAGTTAATTATCTCATTGACCTCATGTATAAAATGGAGGTAAATACCTACTTTGTATATTATCTTGGGCATTAAATGAATTAATGAATGTAAAGTGTTTAAAACAGTGCCAGACATAAAATCAACACTATGTGACTTAGTAATTTTTTTTTTCCATTTTCTTCCCCAAGGTATTCCTTGGCCTGCTCGAAATTTTTCCATTTACTTCTACCCTTAACTTCTGCCCTTAGCCAGTTTTCAGTCTAAGCTGTCAACTGTTCTATTTCACATCTCTGCACATGGGACATTTGCTTCTGATGTGAAACTCTGTTAAATGCTATCTGAAGTCATTTGTAAACTGTGGCTCAATTCTCCAATACAGCAGTACACATCAGTACTGCATAAGTAAAAATTATCTTCAGGAATCCAAGGAGATATTGAAGAAAGGTTTTTCAAAGAACAGTTCTAGAAAATTGGACATCTACGCTTATCTCTTCATCTCCAGAGAACCTCAGTATAAAGTAGACTGAAAAAGGAAGGAAGACTTTTTTTCTTCTGTACCACAATTACACATCACTTGAGGATAAAGTGATGATCTAAGAAGGAAGAAATTTACCTACTTTTTGCACCTTTAACCACTGGCCAGTGAAATGTTCATCAATAAGGAAGACAGAGTCTTCGCTGAGAAATAAAGAACAGTGTGATAATGTAGTATGGTAGGGACACCACTGGACAAAATGTTAGGCAAAATATGTTCTCAATTATTTTGCCTCTAGTACAAGATCTTACACAAGTCATCCAACTTCTCCAAAACTGTCTGTCTATCTCATGTTTGGATTGCATTAGCACCAAAGTTCCAGTGCTAAAATTATGCAACTCTAATCCCTACAATTCTTACTCAATAACCTGGATGCTTCTGTAAATTACCTCCACTCTTCAGTAACTTTTCTTATTTGGATCACATTCTTAGTCTAATATTTTAATAATACTTCAAAGAACTGTCACTAACAAAATAAATTTTAAAAAGACTTTGATAAAACTTCTCATTATATTCCTGTGAGTAAAATAGAGACATCTGAGCTGGAAAATTATATAGTTATATGAACTTACATATTTTCTAACAAATATACCTAAAATTATAATTGACTCATTAGCTAATTAATAAATATATTCTAATCCCTCTAAATAGAAGTTTATAATGGTATTTCATAGCATTTCTGATCGTGTTTCTGCCTTACCCAAGATTTTATCATTAAATTTCATATGGATAAGATGGTATGTTTGACAAATATGAAAATTTGCTGGAACTGGAAAGACCCACAAAATATTTTACAAAATAAAATGAAACACGTATCAACAGAACAAATCAAAATTAAAGTCTTTCAAATTCCATATTTAAATCACATTAAGTTACAGCTTTTAAAAAAAAAAAAAAAGGCACAGATCAGGATGAGGAAAGAATGGCTTTCAAAAAGTTAAGGTAAGGAAAAGCTCACTTTTTTTGTGTGTGGGTTTTTTGTTGTTGTTGTTGTTTGTTTGTTTTGTTTTGTTTCTTTTGTCTGCCTCCTCAATTTAAGGCGACTTGGTTGATAATGGTGGATGAGCAGGCAACGCCTCTTCTGGTTGCACTGACATAAGTGCAGCAACTAAAACCAGGTTGGTGATGGGCTAGTTATGTAAACCCTGTGTTACTCGTACATCACCGAAAGAACCATCATCTGTTTTGGGTGTCATGCTCTTGTAGGGAAATTGACCATCAAAAGACATTCCGAGGAGAAGGCAAAGGTGGGGAAGAGTCGGAAAAACATTAATTATGAGAAACAGCTGAAAGAACTGAAGTTGTGAGAGAAAAATATTTAACTATTTTAAATATTCACTAGATGTGAAGAGGAAAAGAAGCACATAAAGGGGAAGAAATAAGATAAAACCTAAGGTTTGGTAAACACACCAAACTATATGGATTTAAGTAAAATATCGATCCAGATTATCCACCTTCTGAAATGTTAGTTATATTGTTTTAGCTACTGTCCAGCATAGAATGGAGTGATAACATTCTGGATATTTGTTAAGATTCTTTCTTCCTTTGATCACTCACAACTAAAAGAAGTAAATTGCTCCGATGGTCTTTGTATGGAAATTTTCTTAACTGATTTTGTTTAGGTTAGAAAATTAGAATTGGTTTAAGAAAATCAGAAAACGATTGTCTCACAAAACTGAAAAGTTCAAGCTCAGTAGTTCAAGCTCAAGACAAAGGCTCGGATGACAGGTTCAAGCTCTTTTTCTCTGGTTTATCAGTGCTTGCTCAATCCCCAGGAAGTTTCTTTTTTCAGGTGGCAACAGGGCTGCTGGCTGCTTCCAGCTTATCTGTTCTACTCCCAGCATTCCCAGTGGATAGAACATAACTCTTTCCCAGGCATTACAGCAGAATTCCTAGATTAGCCCTGATTAGAAGATCTGGGCCATATGCCTATCTCTGAACCAATTACTTAAAGCATGATTGTAAATTATACTGATTGCTCTAGTTTGAGTCAGGTGACACCCAGGAGCAGAAAGAGTAGAGAATGGGTGAGGCTAACCAGAGAAAAATTGGAATTCTGTCTCTGGGATAAGCAGAAATAAATTCCAAAGAGGCCAAAATAATATTTGCATCTCATTGTGGAAGAGGGTCAACCGTGTTAATTCTGTTGCCTCTGATCTGTTCATTCATTTATTCAACACATCACTGTGTGCCCAATGCTGTGCAGTGTAGACTGAACTCTGTGAAACTTCTGATTTCTCCACCTTCTCATCAAAATTTTAGCCAATTGTTTTCCTTTCCCTATTATAAGAGTTAAAGAAAAATACAAGAAACCTCTGAACTCTGATACCCATTATTTAATTGTGATTTACTCTATTGATTCCTGATTCTTTATCTCTATGTATGCCTGTATCAACATGAACTAATTCCACGTGAACTAATTCTGGATTCTTCTGAGCTCCTCTTGACTTTCTTATCATACCTGAGATTATATATATACTAGAGGCCCGATGCATGAAATTCGTGCAAGAGTAGGCCTTCCTTTCCCCAGCTGCTGACACCAGGCTTTCCTCTGGCACCAGGGACTCAGGCTTCCCTCACAGCCCCAGCTTCATCTGGGAGGTCGTCTGGAAGGATGTCCAGTCTAATTAGCATATTACGCTTTTATTTTATACTAGAGGCCTGTTGCACGAAATTTGTGCACTCAGGGGGTTCTCAGACAGGTCTGTGCCCTCTCGCAGTCTGGGAGCCCTCGGGGGATGTCCGATTGATGGCTTAGGCCTGCTCCCAGTAGGGAGAGGGCCTAAGCCAGCAGTCGGACATCCTTAGCCCTGCCAAAGAAGTGGGAGAGGCTCCCGCCATCACCACTGTGCTCGCCAGCCATGAGCCCGGCTCAGGGATTCTGGCTGAGTGGCACTCCCCCTGTGGGAATGCAATGACCACTAGGGGGCAGCTCCTGCCTTGAGAATCTGCCCCCTGGTGGTCAGTGCACATCATAGCAACCAGTCATTCCACTGTTCAATCAATTTACATATTAGCCTTTTATTATATAGGATATATATAATTATATATATA